>NC_084732.1:99694928-99709928 GCF_033978785.1 Entelurus aequoreus | reverse complement strand
TATCGAACATTTTGTCACACACGAGTAAACACACTGCAGGACCGCTTGTATCGCACGTGATACTACACACAATTACATTTTCTGCAGGACTGCCTGTATCGTACATGATGTCACACACAAGTAAACACACTGCAGAACCGCTTCTATCGCACATGACATCACGCACACACAAGTAAACATGCTGCAGGGCTCTTTGTATCGCACGTGATATCACACACAAGTAAACACGCTGCAGGACTACTTGTATCGCACATAATATCACACACAAGTAAACACTCTGCATGGCTGCTTGTCTCATACATGGCATCACACACAGGTAAACACGCTGCAGGACCACTTGTATCGCACAAGTAAACACGCTGCAGGGCCGCTTGTATCGCACATGATATCACACAAAAGTAAACACTCTGCAGCACCGCTTGCATTGCACATGATATCACACACAAGTAAAAATGCTGCAGAACCACTAGTACCACACATGTTGTCACACACAAGTAAATACGCTGCAGGGCTGGTTGTATCGCACATTATGTCACACGCAAGTAAACACGCTGCAGGACCGCTTGTATCGCACATGATACTGCACACAAGTACATTTTCTGCAGGACTGCTTGTATCGCACATTATGTCACACACAAGTAAACACACTACAGGATCGCTTGGATCGCACATGATACTACACACAAGTCAATTTTCTGCAGGACTGCTGGTATCGCACATGATGTCACACACAAGTAAACATGCTACAGTATCACTTGTATCGCACATGATACTATGCACAAGTCAATTTTCTGCAGGGCTGCTTGTATCGCACATGATGTCACACACAAGTAAATATGCTGCAGGGCTGCTTGTATTGCACATTATGTCACACACACGTAAACACACTGCAGGACCGCTTGTATCGCACTTGATACTACACACAAGTAAATTTTCTGCAGGACTGCTTGTATCGCACATTATGTCACACACAAGTAAATACGATGCAGGGCTGCTTGTATCGCACATTATGTCACACACAATTAAACACCCTGCAGGACTGCTTGTATCGCACATGATACTGCACACAAGTACATTTTCTGCAGGACTGCTTGTATCGCACATTATGTCACACACAAGTAACTATGCTGCAGGGCTGCTTGTATCGCACATTATGTCACACACAAGTGAATACACTGCAGGACCGCTTGTATCGCACATGATATCACACACACACAACTAAATATGCTGCGGGGCTCCTTGTATCCCACGTGATATCACACACAAGTAAACACGCTGCAGGACTACTTGTATCTCACATGGTATCACACACAAGTAAACACTCTGCAGGACCGCTTGTATCACACATGATATCACACACAAGTAAAAACGCTGCAGGACTGCTTGTATCGCACATGATATCACACACAAGTAAACACGCTGCAGGACCGCTTGTATCGTACAAGTAAACAATCTGCAGGACCGCTTGTATCGCACATGATATCACTTTTTTTTTCAGAGGACAGTCGAAACTTGTGTCCATCCTTTTTGTATCAGACAGAAATCCGCTAACAATATGGTATTGTGACACCCCTGGTTGATATTTGGTGCGTGGTTATCCATCTGGTATCGCACATAATACTCCTGACAAGTCTCACACACACAAAACAACATCATTTTTATGTTTTGGCTTATTTTCATGATTTCTAATGAAACTCTTGCTGCTCACACTTGGCACCAACATTTGTCTGCCTGCTCGGCCTCTTTGCTCCCCCGCTAACATCCAATCAAGTCCACCGTGACTAGAATGGTCACTCTCACTTAAATGCCACTCACTGCAGCCACTCGCTTTGTCGTTAACGAGAGCGATGGAGTCGGGCGAGTCATTTCAAAACATTTCCTCACAGGAACCCTGAGCATTGTTCGAGATGTATGGCTCTTTGAAAGGAGTCGTTCAAAGGACCGGCTCGTTATACGAGTTAGTTTTTGTTTTATCAAGAAAACAATCACTAATGATACGATACAGATCAGAATAATTTCATTTACACAAATATTACTCTATTGGTGGGAGTTATTCTGAAATATTGTTTATAATTTGTTTGTTTTGGTTGTGTTTTCATTGTAAACATCCCTGTGGGGGGGGCGTGGCCTGCGGGCCTGCGGCGAAGCGGGGTGTGTCAGGACCGGCTTCGAGATCAGCGGCAGGTGCGTAGATGACATAGCTGTGAGTGTTCGCTCTGTTAAAGGCAGTAGTCGGGAAGGAGAAGAGGGAGTGGTTGTTGGTGATGGCGGCTGGGGACACTCTTGGGAAAACCATTTATGTGCTCGAGCGAGAAGGAGACGGACTGAGAATGACTGGAAAAGGTCCCAACGAACATTTAATGAAAAATAAATTATTGTTCGCCAAGATGAACACAGCTGTCATGTCCGTAATTGGTGGTCCAAGGAACCCGGGGTAAGCTCCTCTTACCACATCAAAAAATGTGTGGCATTTTAGCAATATAGGAACAAAAAATATATAAATAAAGTAAGTTAGATTAAAATGCATTAATGTGTAGTATAAATAAAGCTAAATTAGGACATAATAAAAATGTGAGTACAATTTTTAGACTTCCGTACATGGTCCGTCTTTTTCCGCTTATCCAAGCTCGGGTCGCGGGGGCAGCAGCCCAAGCAGAGAAATCCAGACGTCCCTCTCCTCCAGCTCCTCCCGGGAGGATCCCGAGAATAATGAATCCAATAAGTGAATCCAAACAAAAACAAATAAATGAGTAAATTAAATAAAAAAATTAATACAATTAAATATATATTTTTTGAAATATATGTATGCATTTATAGATGTAAAAATATATATTTTTCCTTCTATCAAAAACAGAGTGAATCTAAAATTGGCTATTTTTAACTCACATTCAAAAATGTGTAGCATTTTAGCAATATAGGAAGAAAAAAAATACAAAAATAATAAGTAAGATAAAAATAAATAAAGCTACAATTAAAATTAGGACATAACATTAGAGTACCATTTTTTATTTCCATACCTGGTGTGTGCACACTTGAATGGAAACTCCATTCACCCATCTTTTTCCGCTTATCCAAGCTTGGGTCGCGGGGGCAGCAGCCTAAGCAGAGAAGCCCAGACGTCCCTCTCGTCCAGCTCCTCCCCGGGGGGATCCCGAGAATAATGAATCCGAAAAGTGAATCCAAACAAAAACAAATAAATGTGTAAATAAAATAAAAAAATTAATACAATTAAATATATTTTTTTTTAAATATATGTATGCATTTATAGATGTAAAAATATATATTTTTCCTTCTATCAAAAAAGGAGTGAATCTAAATGTGGCTATTTTTAACTCACATTCAAAAATGTGTAGCATTTTAGCAATATAGGAAGAAAAAAAATACAAAAATAATAAGTAAGATACAAATGAATAAAGCTACAATTAAAATTAGGACATAACATTAGAGTACCATTTTTTATTTCCATACCTGGTGTGTGCACACTTGAATGGAAATTCCATTCACCCATCTTTTTCTACTTATCCAAGCTTGGGTCGCAGGGGCAGCAGCCTAAGCAGAGAAGCCCAGACGTCCCTCTCGTCCAGCTCCTCCCCGGGGGGATCCCGAGAATAATGAATCCGAAAAGTGAATCCAAACAAAAACAAACAAATTTTCTCAAAAAATAAGTAAGTCTAAATTCTGATATTATTCACATGCAAAGCTGACAATTAAAGTCGGTTGTCATCGTTCACTTGTTTGTTGTTAAAAGTGCATTTTTATTTATCTGTGTCTTGCATTGTAAAAGCCTTAAAATATGAAATATTAAATAAAGATTTAAACAAAAAAGCCGTCTTGAACTGATCGTCGTTGTATTTTTTTATCGTAAATATATTTCCATGCTTTGGCAGTGACATCACTAGTTGGAATTTTATCTCACCTAAAAAAGATGTGTAGCATTTTAACAATATCGAGAAAAAATACACAAATAAATAAGAATAAAATGCATTCATGGATTCATGGATTAAAAAGGAGAAATTAAATAAAATGAAAAAAAATTAGAGAGTAATAAAAATGTGAATACAATGTCATTACCACCCTTTCGAAAAGAAATTACCTGAAAAACAAAAAGAAAAAATACAATACAATATATTTATACATTTTTAAATATATCTACATATTTATATATGTAAATATATATATATATATATATATATATATATTTTTTTTTTTTTTTTGTCAAATACTGATGCTAAATTTTCACGTCAATAAAAAAAACACCTCACAACTGGGAATCGGTTCTCATTGTTTACGTAAAAAAGCCACTCAAAAGACTCGACTCATTCGCGAACGCCACATCTTATTTAAAAAAAATACAAATAAAAAAATAAAGTACCCATGATTTTCACACACACACTAGATGTGGCAATATTATTCTAGATTATTCTTGATCACCCCCTGGGAGGTGAGGGGAGCAGTGAGCAGCAGCGGTGGCCGCGCCCGGCAATAATTTTTGGTGATTTAACCCCCAAATTCCAACCCTTGATGCTGAGTGCCAAGCAGGGAGGTAATGGTCCCATCTTTATAGTCTTTGGTATGACTCGGCCGGGGTTTGAACTCCCGACCTACCCATCTCAGGGCGGACACTCTAACCACTAGGCCACTGAGCAGGTGCCTTTCCTTTTCTTTAGTTAAAAAAAAAAAAAAATCATTTAACACAGTTAATGTTTTGACTTCACTGAACTACATGCATCATGCACCGGGTCGGGGTTAGTCAACCCTCGCCTAACCGAAAGGGATGAAAGGGTATTACCTGCTCATAGATGCCACCTGGTGGTTGCTTGAGCACGCCGCAGTTAGTCCTGGATAGTCCCACTCCTTTTTATTCGTCAGTCTTATGCAGGATTCTCACAGGAATGAGGCCAAAATACAGCCTTACATATTGCACCAGCGGGAGCGAAATGAGCCAATTACAAATGGACTTTATTGTGAAAAGAACATGGAAGGAACAAAGACAAAGTGAGCCGTGAGTGCACTCTGGGAGAGAGCGGCGCGTCCTCGAAAAGCTCATGACAATCTTTGCAGGTGGAAAAGAGGCGTTGCAGAATAATGAAGGTGTGAAGAGAAACCAGAAGGCAGGCTGGTTTCTTGGAAACACGACTCTGTGAGTGGAAGGTGCACAAAGTATGGAGGTAGAAAATAACTAAATGAGGAAGCAAAAGTTAGGAGAACAACACTTCACAATAAGATTAAATGGAAACTAAACATCTAAAAGTGAAATATTAAACCCAAAAGCAGTGAAGTTGTCACGTTGTGTAAATGGTAAATAAAAACAGAATACAATGATTTGCAAATCCTTTTCAACTTATATTCAATTGAATAGACTGCAAAGACAAGATATGTCATGTTCACACTGGAAAACATTGTTATTTTTCGCAAATATTAGCTCATTTGGAGTTTGATGCCGGCAACATGTTTCAAAAAAGCTGGCACGAGTGGCAAAAAAGACTGAGAAAGTTGAGGAATGCTCATCAAAGACTTATTTGGAACATCCCACAGGTGAACGGGCTACTTGGGAACAGGTGGGTGCCATGATTGGGTATAAAAAAGCAGCTTCCGTGAAATGCTCGCTCGTTCACAAACAAGGACGGGGCGAGGGTCACCACTTTGTCAACAAATGCCTGAGGAAATTGTTTAAGAACAACATTTCTCAACGAGCAAATGCGAGGGAATTAGGGATTTCACCATCCACGCTCCGTAATATCATCAAAAGGTTCAGAGAATCTGGAGAAATCACTGCACGAGAGCGTTGATATTACGGACCTTGGATCCCTCAGGTGGTACCGCGTCAAAAAGCGACATTATTGTGTAAAGGATATCACTACATGGGCTCAAGAACACTTCAGAAACCCACTGTCAGTAACTACAGTCGGTCGCTACATCTGTAAGTGCAAGATAAAACTCTACTACGCAGCGCCAAAGCCATTTATCAACAACACCCAGAAACGCCGCCGGCTTCGCTGGGCCCGAGCTCATCTAAGACAGACTGATGCAAAGTGGACAAGTGTTCTGTGGTCTGACGAGTCCACATTTCAAATCGTTTTTGGAAACTGTGGACGTCGTGTCCTCCGGAACAAAGAGGAAAAAAACCGTCCGGATTGTTATAAGCGCAAAGTGTAAAAGCCAGCATGTGTGATGGTATGGGGGTGTATTAGTGGCCAAGACATGGGTAACTTACACATCTGTGAAGGCGCCATTAATGCTGAAAGGTACATACAGGTTTTGGAGCAACATATGTTGCCAACCAAGCAACGTTATCATGGACGCCCCTGCTTATTTCAGCAAGACAATGCCAAGCCACATTTTGTACGTGTTACAACAGCGCGGCTTCGTAGTAAAAGAGTGCGGGTACTAGACTGGCCTGCCTGTAGTCCAGACATGTCTCCCATTGAAAATGTGTGGCGCATTATGAAGGCTAAAATATGAGAAGGGAGACTGTTGAACAACTTAAGCTGTACATCAAGCAACAACAGGAAATAATTCCACTTCAAAAATGTGTCTCCTCAGTTCCCAAACGTTTACTGAGTGTTGTTAAAAGGAAAGGCCATGTAACACAGTGGTGAACATGCCCCTGGGACAACTGTTTTGCAATGTCTTGCTGCCATTAAATTCTGAATTAAAGATTATTTGCAAAAAAAAACAATAAGTTTCTCAGTGTGAACATGAAATATCTTTTAAAAAAATAAAAAAATAAAATAAAATAAAATAAAATAAAATATCTTGTCTTTGCAGTCTATTCAATTGAATATAAGTTGAAACGGATTTGCAAATCATTGTATTATCTTTTTATTATAGAGGTGGGTGGGGGGCTGGGGGGGTTTCTCATAGTCATTCACATCGACGTCCCACTGGGGTGAGTTTTTCCTTGCCCTTATGTGGGCTCTGTACCGAGGATGTCGTTGTGGCTTGTGCAGACCTTTGAGACTCTTGTGATTCAGGGCTATATAAATAAACGTCGATTGATTGATTGATTATTTAGCATTTACACAACGTGCCAACTTCACCGCTTTTGGGTTTTGTACACACCTCTCCATACCCCACATTTCTCCACCATTTTGAACCGTTCCCACATCCACACACTCCACCTCCCACGAGAATAGGTAGTAATAGTGATGGTATTATTATAGCTACATGCATTGATCATATGTATACAAATGTTCCGGACCAATGCACCAAAGCAGTCTCGGTTCCTGTAGGTTTTACTGACCACAATATAATATCTGTCACTAGAAAGACAAGGGTTCCTAAACCTAAAGCGAAAATTATTTTTACAAGGTCTTATAAGAGATTTGATGAAGAATGTTTTATTGATGAAATATCCTGTTTAAATTGGAACGAGGTGTGCAGTGAGGAAGACCCTGAGGCTGCACTGGACTTATTTATGTTAATGTACATGAGTGTTGTGGACAAGCATGCCCCTTTGAAGACGTTTTCTGTCAAAACTAAGTCTGCCCCATGGATTAATAATGGACTTAGAAGTTTAATGACAGAAAGAGACATGACTAAAAAAGCCTCCGTCAACTCTGGTTTAATTGATGACAGACATAAGTACTGTTCCTTAAGAAACCAGGTCACAAAGTTAAACAAACTGGAAAAAAAGGGAATATTACAAACAGAGGTTATATGATGTGAGATATGATAGCAAAAACTTATGGAATGTTTTGAATGAAATCATGGGTAGAAAGAACAATGTCTGTACACCTTTTGTGGAATCAAATGGGTTGGTACTCACTAAGCCATGTGACATTGCCAATCATTTTAATAACTATTATGTTGACAAGGTATCTCAATGAAGGCATGGTATGCATATATCCAATAACAACAAATCAGCTGACCTCATTAGGAATATTATAATGGATAATAAGGACTGTGAATTCAATTTTCATCAGGTTGAAGTCAGTGAGCTTGAGAGGTTACTACACTCTCTTCCAGACAACAAAGTAGCTGGTGTAGACAACCTGGATAGTAAATTACTGAAAATGACTGCTGGTATCATATCAGTGCCTGTTTGTCATATTTTTAATAAATGTTTACAAGTGGGCCTGTGTCCAAAGATATGGAAGGTGGCTAAGGTTACTCCTCTACATAAGGATACCAAATTGGCTTTCAATGAGGGCAATTCTAGACCAATAAGCATCCTACCTGGGTTATGTAAAATACTGGAGAAATGTGTGTATGCACAAATTCAAGCTTACTTTCAATCAAATGGGCTAGCAACTGATTCTCAACATGCATATAGAACGGGCCACTCTACGTCCACGGCTCTTATACAAATGACGGACGATTGGCTTAATGCTATAGATAATTCTATGTTGGTTGGAGCTGTGCTGTTAGATTTTAGTGCTGCATTTGACATGATTGACCACTCTCTTTTAATTGAGAAACTTCAATGTTATGGTTTTAATACTTCAAGTTTAAAGTGGATACAGAGTTATTTGTCCTCAAGATCACAACAGGTGTATCTTAATGGCAGCTTGTCTAATAGCAGAAGTTTGGATTGTGGTGTTCCACAGGGAAGTTGCCTAGGACCTTTACTTTTTTTCTATATTCACCAATGATTTACCTTGGGCTACCGGGCGTGCAAGATTGGTTCTTTATGCTGATGATGCAACCTTATATCATGCTGCACCATCATGCAGTGTACTTAATGTAGTATTGAGTGAGGAACTAAAAGCTGTGCATGACTGGACAGTATGTAACACACTTGTCCTTAACACCTCAAAAACAAAAAGTATTATATTGGGGACTAGGCAAGGGTTATCTTGTGACCCAAAGTTGGATTTGAGGCTAGGTATTTCAACAGTTCAACAGGTCAGAAGTGCCAAGCTCCTTGGAGTGATGCTGGACTGCACTCTATCCTGGTCAAATCATATCAGTGATATAGTTACAAAGATGGGAAGGGCTGTTGGTATTTCCAGGAAATGTGCTGGTTTTGCTGATCCACCTCTTCTTTGTCAAATTGTTAAGAGTTTAGTCTTGTGTCATATTGACTATTGTTCTACAGTCTGGGCGTCTGCTGCAAGTGGTGAGATCAGTAAGCTCCAGATTGTCCAGAATAGGGCAGCAAGGCTGGGTCTTGGTTGTTCACTAAGAATTAATGTGAACCAAATGCAGGCTTCTCTTTCCTGGCTAACAGTGCAGAACAGGTTGTTGGCTAATACTCTTATATTGTTCAAATCAGTAACCGGTAGTAAAACTCCTGCTTTTCTCATGGCCCAAATAGTTCACAGTAGCACTACACATAATCACAATACCAGGGCATCCAGTGAGGGGCATTTTGTACTCCCTCGTCCCAGGAAGAATGCTTTGCGGAAATCTTTTATTTATAGATCTTTATCGCTCTGGAATAACCTGCCTCAAATTCTCACCAGCATTGAAAGTAAACAGGTTTTTAAAAAGAGAGTAATATTTTATCTGAGTTTTTAAATTAGTTTGATCATTGATGATTTGTTTGGTTTTATATCGTGTAGTTATATTTATATGGTAATTATTATTCTGTGACTGTAAATTGTTTGCTTGTTTTTTTTATTGATGCTTTTATTTTTTTCTGTATTGTGTAGTTATAATTATATGCTTTTACTTGTAATTGTATTGAATTGTGGACCCCAGGAAGACTAGTGGGTTGTTGAGGCAACCAGCTAATGGGGATCCTTAATAAAAATCAAAATCAAATCACTCACCCTGGAACATTTTCCAAATACAAAAAAATTCCAGGAATTCCCAGAATTCCCGGTTTTCGAAAGCCCTATTTTTCGCATCTTTTAACTGTTTTTGACCGTTCCACCTTCAAAACATTCCCCTTAATTGGGACAACAGAGGCTACAAATATCCCGTTTTTTCCAAAATTCCAGGACTTCCTAAATACCAGTTCTCAATTCAATTGTATCTAGTATCAATATTTTCAAAAAATACCCGAAATGTCTTAATTTCCAGAACATTGCCATACAATGCCCTAATTTCTCAAAATTTTGCACCACATTTTACCCAATTCTGACCTTTCAACCTCCCACCCACACTACTCTTCTCATATATTGAACACTAAACAGGTTTTCCCTTTCCCAAATTGATGGTTTTTCCAGGATTTCCTCCCCATTGACAACGAATGGGAAATATACAATCTACTGCATATTCCACATTTTTCATCCTATTTGAACCGTTCCAACATGCACACCCTGGACATTCAAGCCAGCATATTTCACGGTTCCACAAATAACCCGAAATTACCAGGAATTTCCCCCTTTTGAAAATTAATGGGAAATATACAGACCTCTCCATATCCCACATTTCTCAACCGATTCGAACCGATCCAACATCCACACACTTGACTTACCCTGGACAATCAAACCATCATTTTCCAAGTTCCAATAAATTCCAGGAATTTCCAGAATTTCCGTTTTTCCATAGCCCTATTTTCACTTTTTTTATTTTTTTTTTACAGTTTTTGACCATTCCACTTTCAAAACATTCCCCTTAATTGGGACGACAAATTTTAATATTTTCTTTTGGAAAAATTCCCATTTATTCAAAAATTCCAGGACTTCCTAAATACCAGTTCTCAATTAAATTGTATCTAGTATCAATATTTCCAAAAAATATCCGAAATGTCTTAATTTCCAGGACATTCTCATAGAATGCCCTAATTTCTCAAAATATTGCACCACATTTTACCCAATTCTGACCTTTCAACCTCCCACCCACACTACTCTTCTCATATATTGAACACTAAACAGGTTTTCCCTTTCCCAAATTGACGGTTTTTCCAGGATTTCCTCCCCATTGACAACGAATGGGAAATATACAATCTACTGCATATTCCAGATTTTTCATCCAATTTGAACCGTTCCAACATGCACACACTCCAACTCACCCTGGACATTCAAGCCAGCATATTTCACGGTTCCACAAATAACCCGAAATTACCAGGAATTTCCCCCTATTGAAAATTAATGGGAAATATACAGACCTCTCCATATCCCACATTTCTCAACCGATTCGAACCGATCCAACATCCACACACTTGACTTACCCTGGACAATCAAACTATCATTTTCCAAGTTCCAAAAAATTCCAGGAATTTCCAGAATTTCCGTTTTTCCAAAGCCCTATTTTCACTTTTTTTTTTTTTTTTTTTTACAGTTTTTGACCATTCCACTTTCAAAACATTCCCCTTAATTGGGACGACAAATTGTAATATTTTATTTCGGACAAATTCCCATTTTTTCCAAAATTCCAGGACTTCCTAAATACCAGTTCTCAATTCAATTGTATCTAGTATCAATATTTTCAAAAAATACCCGAAATGTCTTAATTTCCAGGACATTGCCATACAATGCCCTAATTTCTCAAAATTTTGCACCACATTTTACCCAATTCTGACCTTTCAACCTCCCACCCACACTACTCTTCTCATATATTGAACACTAAACAGGTTTTCCCTTTCCCAAATTGACGGTTTTTCTAGGATTTCCTCCCCATTGACAACGAATGGGAAATATACAATCTACTGCATATTCCACATTTTTCATCCTATTTGAACCGTTCCAACATGCACACACTCCAACTCACCCTGGACATTCAAGCCAGCATATTTGACGGTTCCACAAATAACCCGAAATTACCAGGAATTTCCCCCTATTGAAAATTAATGGGAAATATACAGACCTCTCCATATCCCACATTTCTCAACCGATTCGAACCGATCCAACATCCACACACTTGACTTACCCTGGACAATCAAACCATCATTTTCAAGGTTCCAATAAATTCCAGGAATTTCCAGAATTTCCGTTTTTCCATAGCCCTATTTAACTTTTTTTTTTTTTTCATTTTTACAGTTTTTGACCATTCCACTTTCAAAACATTCCCCTTAATTGGGACGACAAATTTTTATATTTTATTTCAGACAAATTCCCATTTTTTTCCAAAATTCCAGGACTTCCTAAATACCAGTTCTCAATTCAATTGTATCTAGTATCAATATTTTCAAAAAATACCCGAAATGTCTTAATTTCCAGGACATTCTCATAGAATGCCCTAATTTCTAAAAAATTTGCACCACATTTTACCCAATTCTGACCTTTCAACCTCCCACCCACACTACTCTTCTCATATATTGAACACTAAACAGGTTTTCCCTTTCCTAAATTGATGGTTTTTCCAGGATTTCCTCCCCATTGACAACGAATGGGAAATATACAATCTACTGCATATTCCACATTTTTCATCCTATTTGAACCGTTCCAACATGCACACACTCCAACTCACCCTGGACATTCAAGCCAGCATATTTCACGGTTCCACAAATAACCCGAAATTACCAGGAATTTCCCCCTATTGAAAATTAATGGGAAATATACAGACCTCTCCATATCCCACATTTCTCAACCGATTCGAATCGATCCAACATCCACACACTTGACTTACCCTGGACAATCAAACTATCATTTTCCAAGTTCCAAAAAATTCCAGGAATTTCCAGAATTTCCGTTTTTCCAAAGCCCTATTTTCACTTTTTTTTTTTTTTTTTTTTTTTACAGTTTTTGACCATTCCACTTTCAAAACATTCCCCTTAATTGGGACGACAAATTTTAATATTTTCTTTTGGACAAATTCCCATTTTTTCCAAAATTCCAGGACTTCCTAAATACCAGTTCTCAATTCAATTGTATCTAGTATCAATATTTTCAAAAAATACCCGAAATGTCTTAATTTCCAGGACATTCTCATAGAATGCCCTAATTTCTAAAAATGTTGCACCACATTTTACCCAATTCTGACCTTTCAACCTCCCACCCACACTACTCTTCTCATATATTGAACACTAAACAGGTTTTCCCTTTCCCAAAATGACGTTTTTTCCAGGATTTCCTCCCCATTGACAACGAATGGGAAATATACAATCTACTGCATATTCCACATTTTTCATCCTATTTGAACCGTTCCAACATGCACACACTCCAACTCACCCTGGACATTCAAGCCAGCATATTTCACGGTTCCACAAATAACCCGAAATTACCAGGAATTTCCCCCTATTGAAAATTAATGGGAAATATACAGACCTCTCCATATCCCACATTTCTCAACCGATTCGAACCGATCCAACATCCACACACTTGAGTTACCCTGGACAATAAAACTATCATTTTCCAAGTTCCAAAAAATTCCAGGAATTTCCAGAATTTCCGTTTTTCCAAAGCCCTATTTTCACTTTTTTTTTTTTTTTTTTTACAGTTTTTGACCATTCCACTTTCAAAACATTCCCCTTAATTGGGACGACAAATTTTAATATTTTCTTTCAGACAAATTCCCATTTTTTCCAAAATTCCAGGAATTCCTAAATACAGATTCTCAATTCATACTGTTACTACGCCAACAGTTGTCAACCGATTCTAAAAACTCCAACACCAACCCATTAATTTCATCTAGGTCAATTGAGCTAGTAATAATATTTTTTTAAAATTCTCAGAAATTCCTTAATTTCCAGGAAATCCCCCATTCAAATGAATGGACATATTCATAGGTATTCAATGGCCTAAATTCTCAAGATTTTGCAGCACATTTTACCCGATTCCAACCTTTCAATCACCCACCTACACTACTCTTGCCATATATCGAACGCAAAACATGTTTTCCCTTTCCCAAATTGCCGGTTTTCCCTGAATTTTCTCCCCATTGACAATGAATGGGCTTTATACAATCTTCTGCCAAATTTCTCATCCGATTTGAACTGTTCTAACATCCATACACTCCACTCGCCCTGGACAGTCAAGCCAGCATGTTTCCTGGTTGCGCACGTTTCCTGATTACCCGGAATTACCAGGAATTAAAAATGAATAGGCAATATACAAACATCTCCACATCCCACATTTCTTAACCAATTCGAACCGTTCCAACATCCACACACTCCACTCACCCTGGATAATTGAACTATCATTTTCCAAGTTCAAAAAAATTCCAGGAATTCCCCAAATTCCCAGTTTTACAAAGCCCTATTTTTAAAATGTTTAAGTTTTTTGACCATTCTAACTTCAAAACATTTCCCTTCATTGGGAAACATAGGCTGCTATTTATTTTCGAACAAATTCCCAGTTTTTCCAAAATTCCAGGAATTCCTAAATACCGGTTCTCTATTCAAACTGCTACTATGTCAACAGTTAAATTCCAATAGAAAAATTCCAACACCAACCCATTCATATCATCTAGAACAATTGGTTCTAATATCGATATTTTTTAAAAATCCTCGAAATTTCTTAATTTCCAGGAAATTCCCATTCAAATGAATGGACATATTCATAGGTCTACAATCCCCTAAATTCTCAAAATTTTGCAGCACATTTTACCCGATTCAAACCTTTCAACAATCCACCCACACTACTCTTGTCATATATCAAACGCAAAACATGTTTTCCCTTTCCCAAATTGCCGGTTTTCCCGGATTTTCTCCCTATTGACAATGAATGGGCAATATACAAACCTCTCCATATCCCACATTTTTCAACCGATTTGAACCGTTCCAACATCCACACACTCCACTTACCCTGGATAATTGAACCATCATTTTCCAAGTTAAAAAAAAATCCAGGAATTCTCAGAATTCCCAGTTTTCCAAAGCCCTATTTCACATGTTTAAACAGTTTTTGACCATTCCAACTTCAAAAAATTCTCCTTATGTAGGACAACAAAGGCTACTATTTTTTTTCCATACAAATTAGCGTTTTTTTCAAAATTCCAGGAATTCCTAAATACCAATTCTCAATTCATACTGTTACTACATCAACAGTTGTCAACCGATTCAAAAAAATTCCAACACCAATCCATTCATTTAATCTAGGACAATTGAGTTAGTAATAATGTTTTTTTGAATTCTCCAAAATTCCTTAATTTCCAGGAAATCCCCCATTCAAATGAATGGACATATTCATAGGTCTACAATGCCATAAATTCTCAAGATTTTGCACCACA
>NC_084732.1:99657428-99689928 GCF_033978785.1 Entelurus aequoreus | reverse complement strand
TAAGAAACTGGCTGACAGGAAATCACGTTGAAATATGACACGGTTCAAAAATGCTCACATTAGTATTCTGGAGGTTGCCACGTAACGCGGTACACACAGCAGGGGGCGCTCCCCCTACGACGCCTACTTTATATCCTAAAAATGTCCTCCAAAGGTCCGTCAAAGATTGTATTTACACACGGCTGCAAGACTGCGATACAATTAAACGTATCGCACGAGTCTTCACCTGTGCAAAAGGAGTGTGTTCGCCTCATGTCACATGACGGGTGTGTGTGTTTATTGGTGCGTACGTGTGTGTTTGTTTAGCCACAGGAATCCTCCCACTTTGAATACTCAGCTTTCGCCCTTGAATGACCTTGCAGGTTGTACTACACTTTCATGACGGGTCGTAAATCATCCTGATGCTTTTTTTATTTTTTTATTTCTCCTATCATATATATATATATATATATATATATATATATATATATATATATATATATATATATATATATATATATATATATATATATATTTATTTATTTATTTTTTTTAAATTGTATTTTATTATTTTTTTTATATATTTTTATTTTATTTTATTTTATTTTATTTTTTATTTTTTATTTTTTTTTATTATATATATATTTTTTTTATTTATTTTATTTTATACATATTTTTATTTTGTATATATTTTATTTATTTATTTTTATTTTTTTGTATATATATATATATATATATATATATATATATATATATATATATATATATATATATATATATATATATATATATATATATATATATAAATCAAAAGGATCGTCTCTGGTCATCAGCGAATAGGGAAGCGAAAACATCCACACTCAACTAAAAAAGGAACTAATTGCTGCCAGAAAGCAGGTGAGGGGAAATGCTCCATGACAAAAGTGAAGCAGCCACGGGAAAACACTAACAAAACTGGACGAGCCACCAAAATAAAAGCACAGGACAGGAACTAACACAAAACACTAACAAAAAGGCGACATTTGTGGGGATTGGTTGAATTTGCGTCATGTACCAATATTTCTGTACCGGTGCTAACATGTATTGCGATACTTTTCAAAATAAAAGGGACCGCAATAGTTTTTTTAAATTTTTGGCTTCATGTTAACAAAACACATATGGTTCTTATTGCATTCAAATAAGAATTTTAGAAGATTAAAATAAACATTAAAAGGCATTAAACACATTGGGCTTTTCTTGTTGTACTCAAATAAAAATGCATAATTTTATATATTACATATAATTAGAATATAATAAAAAAGCTTTTATGACATTTTATTAAATGCTTTATGAGTTATAGGTGCCACTCTTGGTCTGTGCTTCAAGACAAATACAACCATTAGTAAACACTAAAACAATACTATGACTAAAAGTGCACATATCACACATCTAATAGGTAAAACACACTTTGTTAAAGATACAACACAAATTGTGGCAATTTGGTACAACATTTCAGTCACTTCACTTGCATTAGTTGACGCCACGCAGGCGGTTTTTGACTACGCTAATGTTTGGCATCGAGCCAAGCCGCTATGTGTGTGTGTCTACGTATCTACATGTTATGTATCTACATGTTACCTATCTACATGTTATGTATCTACATGTTACGTATCTGCATGTTATGTATCTACATGTTATGTATCTACATGTTATGTTTCTAAATGTTATGTAACTACATGTTATGTATCTACATGTTATGTATCTACATGCTATGTTTCTACATGTTATGTATCTACATGTTATGTTTCTAAATGTTATGTATCTACATGTTATGTGTCTACATGTTATGTTTCTAAATGTTATGTTTCCAAATGTTATGTATCTACATGTTATGTATCTACATATGATGTATCTACATGTTATGATCTACATATTATGTATCTACATACTATGTATCTACATGTTATGTTTCTACATGTTATGTATCTACATGTTATGTTTGTGCATGTTATGTATCTGCATGTTATGTATCTACATGTTATGTATCTACATGTTATGTATCTACATGCTATGTTTCTACATGTTATGTTTCTACATGTTATGTTTGTGCATATTATGTATCTGCATGTTATGTATTTACATGTTATGTATCTACATGTTATGTATCTACATGTTATGTATCTACATGCTATGTTTCTACATGCTATGTTTCTACATGTTATGTATCTACATGTTATGTATCTACATGCTATGTTTCTACATGTTATGTTTCTACATGTTATGTTTGTGCATGTTATGTATCTGCATGTTATGTATTTACATGTTATGTATCTACATGTTATGTATCTACATGTTATGTTTCTACATCTTATGTATCTACATGTTATGTTTCTACATGTTATGTTTGTGCATGTTATGTATCTACATGTTATGTATCTACATGTTATGTATCCACATGTTATGTATCTACATGTTATGTATCTACATGCTATGTTTCTACATGTTATGTTTCTACATGTTATGTATCTACATGTTATGATTCTAAATGTTATGTTTATACATGTTATGTATCTACATGTTATGTATCTACATGTTATGTATCTACATGTTACGTATCTATATGTTATGTTTCTACATGTTACGTATCTACATGCTATGTTTGTACATGTTATGTATCGACATGTTATGTTTCTACATGTTACGTATCTACATGTTATGTATCTACATGTTATGTATCTACATGTTATGTATCGACATGTTATGTTTCTACATGTTATGTATCTATATGTTATGTATCTACATGTTATGTATCTACATGTTACGTATCTATATGTTATGTTTCTACATGTTACGTATCTACATGTTTTGTTTGTACATATTACGTATCGACATGTTATGTATCTACATGTTATGTATCTACATGTTATGTATCTACATGTTACGTATCGACATGTTATGTATCTACATGTTATATATCTACATGTTATATATCTACATGTTATGTATCTACATGTTATGTATCTACATGTTTTGTTTGTACATATTACGTATCGACATGTTATGTATCTACATGTTATGTATCTACATGTTATGTATCTACATGTTACGTATCGACATGTTATGTATCTACATGTTATATATCTACATGTTATATATCTACATGTTATGTATCTACATGTTATGTATCTACATGTTACGTATCGACATGTTATGTATCTACATGTTATGTATCTACATGTTATGTATCTACATGTGCAAAATAGGTGAGCTAGTTAACTTATTACCTGTCGATGTGACTGCTCGTACGTGATTGTTGAGCTAAGTTCGTAGCAAAGGTGCTAATACTTTAATCATGCCACCTTCGGCGAGGCGTGTTTTAAAGCGGGGTGGCACTTCCATGCGTAAAGCGCCACCTTCATCGACAGTTTTGAAGCCCAAACACCTCCATGTAGCGCTTCACGCACCCTCTTCATTAAGCAGACAGAATTGCCTTGATTTGCTATCCTTCCTCTCCTGGCTGTTTCTGCTCCTCCGCTCTGTACGTCAGCGCATGCGAACGGAAAACATTTTTTCAAAGGCAGTGTGGTACGGTTTTCAATTGATTAGTGCCACGGCACTTTCTTAGCACCGGTGTACGTACAACCCTAGTCGTGACGTCATGTGTGCCCATTCTGTTCACTTTAGAAATCACTTTTTATTTTGTTAATTTAGGTAAACATATCGGATTTAACGAACAAAAACAAATGAGGCTTCATACCCTGCAGAGCATGTTTAATTGCACTATTAGACATTACCTGGTGTTGGAGGAAGGTTTCCCCACCTTTGAACTGAGTAAACTCATCTCATGTGCAGTTCGTTATGTTCAAGGTCATAACATCCTTGCAAATACACACACATGTCCGGGAGAAAAGGTCCCAGGAACAAGACCAACGCACAAACAAACACACACGTTAACTTTCAGTTTCGATCAAACCGACGATCAACCAAGCTGGATTGAAGCATGCAATAGGGGAGGAGACTATTTTAAATTTTCCTCAGAATTTTAGTTGGCTCGGTTTTGGCTGTGGTTTGTACTTACTTATTTTTTGTATAACCCCAATTATTAGTTACCTTTCATCATTTGTGATAGTCGTTGAATAAAAAAGGATCCGGGTGGGTCCTAATACCTGCAGGGTTTCCCCTTAATATAATTGAATGTGACGCAGCACCACGGATTAATCATGAACCTTAAAAGCAAGTTGTTGTTGTTTTTTACGCGAACATAAAATAAAATAAAATAATGCATTGCAGCCTCTAGTAGAAGTCAAAAGTCAGACGCTCGCTATTTTTAACTTTTATTGAGAATCTCATGATAACGGCCCGCCCGATTCCAACAGGTTTTACCTCCATTTGCAAGGACTTTCGTCTTCGGACCAGTCCCGGACCACACAAAAACACTTCCTCATATATATATATACATATATGTATATATATGTACATATATATATATATATATATATATATATATATATATATATATATATATATATATATATATATATATATATATATATATATATATATATATATATATATATATATATATATATATATATATATATATATATATATATATATATATATATATATACGTATATATATATATATATATATATATATATATATATATATATATATTTATATATATATATATATATATATATATATATATATATATATATATATATATATATATATATATATATATATATATATATATATATATATATATATATACACACACATAAACACATACATACATATATACATATATTTATGTATATATACATACATACATACATACATATACACATACACACACATAAATACATATATATATATATATATATATATATATATATATATATATATATATATATATATATATATATATATATATATATATATGTTTATAAAAACACAGAGACTATATCATCCCTACAAGCCTGTTTCACAGGTTTCCCTTTGTGTATATATATATATATATATATATATATATATATATATATATATATATATATATATATATATATATATATATATATATATATATATATATATATATCATTTTATTTGATGCACCAAAATTTGGCCGCTAAAAAAGACTTAAATCACCAAAAAAGAATGATGTGACGTAAACAAAACACACACAATTGTCTGGAGCGTAGGCAGCATATCTGCGATGTGGACGTAACTTTAATATATGCCAGACATACCCGCCGACAGCCACCTACAAAATGTGCAAATATTAAGAGGACGGTGGCGGCTTTTAAGGAGAGAACGTCCTAGATTGATGCGAGATGCTCGATTTGTTGCACGTCGTTTTTAATACAGAAAAAGTCACTAAAAGTCTCTAAACTTTGGAAATATTCCCAACAAAGTACATTAAACAATGAGCAGCAACAATTAAAACATATAGCAAACTGATACAATTGAAAAATAAATGATATTACTCGTTAATGACATGTACCGTGTACATTTTGGGAGCGTTTAAAAAAAAAAATCATATTATTGCAAATTATACGATGACGTCATGTTGATTATTATTTAGAAAGTTATATATATATATATATTTTTTTAACAACTCTGTAATCCAGACTGCATCAGATGTGATGATGTACAAAGCAGAAATCACTTGATTACAACTCCAAGGATTTAGGCAGAAAAGCAGAGAGGTAACCCCCCCCCCCCCCCCCCCTCAAAGGTAACATCCTGACTTTTACCCTCCCCAAGTAGTCCAGGAAGAGGAGGCAGAAGGACACGACACGCCTTTCAGTCGCAGCCAAGGTTTTGTTGTCCCGAGCCCAACACTGCTGCTCGCTAAAGATAGAAGGCTCTTATCAATTAGCGGCTGGAGACGCTCGGTCGGATCATTTGTCCTTGTGCTGGGCGATTGGATTCCCGCCTCCCTATTTGCTTGCCCCGCCCCCTTTGTCCTTCACTTTTTGGCATAACATCACACTCTCTCTCTCACAGCCCCTTTTGACTCGAAAGGTAACCTTAAAAATGACAGTCATCGAGAATCCGTAGGCTTGAATACTAAAAAGTGCTTTTTTTTTAACTCTGACCTACAAGGTAAATACCCCCCAAAAAACATGTTTTTATTGTATATGTGAACAGAAAGTGTTTTAATGCTAGCTTTGCCTTCTATTAATTGTTTCTTTTTTTTTACCTTCCTGTCTGTTGTAGTCTGGTTTTTAAACCTACAATCAACAGGACGGAACATCTTGTATCATTAATTATAACATTAGAGCACAGGTACGTATTGTCAATAGCTGTTCATAGACCAGGAACAGATCATTTTTAAGAGCTAGCGCACTACAAGTAGCAACGCTACGTAGCTTAACTATATTTCCCAGTAGCGTGGCGGTAGCGTCGATCCTTTTAGAACCAGTAGTGATTCCTGACCGCTAATCCGGGGCGGGAAACAACAAAAAATACAAATACAAATCTGTGATTATGTATGATGAGTCAGGATTGTATAAGGTAAGGACAAAACATTACAGGCAGGCCAATCAGAGGCAAGCTGGGGCCGGTCATGACGCAAAATCATAATACCCAGCCATGTGGCGACGAGGGAAAAAGGTAAGCTAAAGACTCAAGAAAATATACTCAGAGTAGCAGTAGAGTAGACTATTTCGAAGCTATTATCATACATATCCGAGTTATGACACCAAAAGACTTCCAAAGTTTGCAAGTAAATAGATACGATCGAAACAGTATCAATCTCACGGAGATTCCCGAGCCATTTTGAGAGATAACGAGCAAGCCAGTCACGTGATCGCGTGACGCAGAGGAGGAACCACAGATCCCTTCCCCATCAACAACAATGCTAATCAAGCAGACTTTGTGAGAGGCAACAACGATTACTTTGAAAAAAATTACGATCCAAGACCTTATGTTTTTTAACCTGAACACAAAAAGGACGAGCAATAAGTTTGAGAAACCGAGTGCTAAACGGATGTAGCTTTATTGTGACACTATAGCATTAGCAGCTTTGCTAAGTGCTAAACATACAAACTAACCATAATAAACCACAATAAACCAAACACTTTCTGTAATATTTCCACTCTCGCTGATATACTTCTGTTTAGATGAAGATTCAATCACAATCCTCACAAAGAGTTCAAGAGCAACTAGCGTCTTTTTGTGTCTTTTTCACCATCACGGGGGATGTGAAAGTGGACCAGACATTTGTCTACGAGCAGGTGAAAAATGCAATTTACTTTTAGCAAGTTTGAGATGGAGCAAAAGCAGTGTGTCAACAACAGCAGCGTAAGCTAGCATTAGCTCACTGCTCTCAATGCGCCGCTAAAATAGTCCGTCTGTGTTAGCGCTTATAATAACAATATCACTCATGTTTGGTTCATTTCCAGGTCAGGACATGTAAATGGAGTTTTGTTGATGTTTTTAGAGAGTATAATGAGAGGACTCTCCATCTGTTGACTCAATTGTTACATATCTATTTACCATTTAGCATGCATAAAAAAGCCAAACATATGTGTTTGTTTCTTACATAAGGATTGTGAATGATAAACAGCACTTCTCTTTCTATTCGTTACCGAAATATTCAAAATGGCTGACTGAATTTGTGGCATGTTGTGATGTTTAGACAGTATTTTCACATACTTTGTGCATTGTAAATACAATTGGATATGATTTAATGGATACAATGAAACACAAATAAGCATTTAAAGTCAACTTGTTTTTCCACTCTACCGCTACTTTAAAAATGGCAGAAGGATTCTCTCCCACAGAGTGATGGTGAAGGAGACTACTTCCAGGAAATCAACAATGACGGCAAAAAAAATCCTTGGCCTTATTTAGACAAAAGTGTTGGTTTTTTGTTGTCGTTTTCTCTGTTTTTTTTACTGTAGGCAGAGAACATGAATAACATCGTAGGAGTGGGCCAAAGAAAAGGCAAACCAAAATAAATACAGAGGGAGTTTTAGTGAGTTCCCAATTAAATGATGGATCGTTAACAGTAATGAACAAAGCGTACAAATTAAACTAGATGGACCAAACTGGTTCATTTGGTTTCATTTGTTGCGCTCTCAGTTACATTAACAATAATATTATAGGTGTGGGCTCATTGATAGAAATGTAATAAAGTCTTTATTACACTAGAACAGGGGTCACCAACGCGGTGCCCGCGGGCACCAGGTAGCCCGTAAGGACCAGATGAGTAGCCCGCTGGCCTGTTCTAAAAATAGCTCAAATAGCAGCCTCTATTTTTTAAATTGTATTTATTTACTAGCAAGCTGGTCTCGCTTTGCCCGACATTTTTAATTCTAAGAGAGACAAAACTCAAATAGAATTTGAAAATCCAAGAAAATATTTTAAAGACTTGGTCTTCACTTGTTTAAATAAATTCATTAATTTTTTAACTTTGCTTCTTATAACTTTCAGAAAGACAATTTTAGAAAAAAAATACAACCTTAAAAATGATTTTAGGATTTTTAAACACATATACCTTTTTACCTTTTAAATTCCTTCCTCTTCTTTCCTGACAATGTAATCAATGTTCAAGTACATTTTTTTTGTATTATTGTAAAGAATAATAAATACATTTTAATTTAATTCTGAATTTTAGCTTCTGTTTTTTCGACGAAGAATATTTGTGAAATATTTCTTCAAACTTATTATGATTAAAATTAAAAATATATATTCTGGCAAATCTAGAAAATCTGTAGAATCAAATTTAAATCGTATTTCAAAGTCTTTTGAATTTCTTTAAAAAAAATGTTTCTGGAAAATCTAGAAGAAATAATGATTTGTCTAGCTTGGTCCAATTTGTTATATATTCTAACAAAGTGTAGATTGGATTTTAACCTATTTAAAACATGTCATCAAAATTCTAAAATCAATCTTAATCAGGAAAAATTACTAATGATGTTCCATAAATTATTTTTTAAATTTTTTCAAAAAGATTCGAACTAGCTAGTTTTTCTCTTCTTTTTTTCGGTTGAATTTTGAATTTTAAAGAGTCGAAATTGAAGATAAACTATGTTTCAAAATTTAATTGTAATTTTTTTCGTGTTTTCTCCTCTTTTAAACCATTCAATTAAGTGTAAATATCATTAATTATTAATAATAACATAGAGTTAAAGGTAAATTGGGCAAATTGGCTATTTCGGGCAATTTATTTAAGTGTGTATCAAACTGGTAGCCCTTCGCATTAATCAGTACCCAAGAAGTAGCTCTTGGTTTCAGAAAGGTTGGTGACCCCTGCACTAGAAAGTATATATTTGGTGTTAGCGTTTTATTAATATTGTTTCACTGCCATTTCATTTAAAGAAATATTAAAAGCCAGACAGAGTTTCCAGTTCTTGTTTATTGAAATAAACAATCAAACTGAGCATTTTGTCTCTGCCTATGTGTTTGGTGGAAAAATGTACATAAAGTTCAAATCTATATTTATTAGGGATGTCAAACTATTAAAATATTTAAATGAGATTCATCTAATTTTGTTTATAAGTTTACTCAAAATGAATCACGATTAATCGCAGATTGTGCAGTGTGTCGGTGTCTTGCCAGATTTTGTCATAGCAAATCTATATTTCTGCTGTAGGTGCACTTGTGTTCAGAGGAGAGGAGCTACACCGTGTTTAGATACCAGTTTCATGCGTTAACAATATAAAATACGTATTGCTAGAATCCTGGTTTGCTTGCCAAAGTTGTTTAGTATAGAATTTATGATATTTCTTACTGAATAAATGCTTCTGATATTCTGTACGTTGCACTGCATGAACATGTCTTAACCTTCTCTATTAATACAAATGTAATATTCAGCCGGCTTAATATTCTGTAATTGAGTATTATCAAGCAGAACATGTTATACAATATTATACACTTTATTTCCACCCACCTTATATTCTCAAACTGATGTATTAGCATTTATTTAGGTAGAAATATCACATATTACGTTACAAAACATCTTTGACACAGCATGATTGTAATGTAAGACATTTTAATTTTGTTACAGTAACTAGACCAGATGCAAAGCGCTTTTATTTTGAAGCTTTAAGAGTTGGTTTGAGAGGAGGTTTTTTGATGATGTTTTGCAATTAAAAGGTGCCTCTCGACTTCCTTTTTAATTGCTGCCGAGCTTTTATGCCATCTTACTAAGTTTCAGTGAAAATCAACATTTTATGTTATTAGTGCACGTTAACTGTAATCGAAACACGGAAGTGAAGCTCCACGCACCTCACTGAATGCATCGCGTAGCAGTGTATAAAACTCACAACAAAAAAAATGCCATAGCTTAGGACCTGTGATTTTTATAGTGTACCCTTTTCTATGTCCATTTATGCTCGCTGTTTTCCCGCTTGTGGCTCAACAGTAACTAGTGAACGTGGACACATTTTAAAAAATGAGTGCCGTTAAGAGAACTTATAGTTATTGCGTGTAGCTTGTAATGTAGCTTGCTACAATTGTCCGGGGATAGCTTCCCCTGTAGCCTAGCTACATTTACTCGAGAGTAATTAGTAGCTTAGCTTCAAGGTATTAACTAGTAGCTTAGCTTACTACATTTTCAGAGTATCTTGCCCATCACTGGGCGCTGGTATGACTGAACAGCAAAAGTGATGACTCGGTAGTTTGGTTTGGTTTCGCAATCATTTAAATAAACAGGCAATTTGCAACTTTGTATCGAGAACAATTGAACATAAAAAGCTGGAACAATTTTAAGAAAAAATCCCAATTTGTGATAAAAACATAAACATGAATATCACTTGATAAATCGGTCTCTTACCGGGTTTATCACCGAGTTTGCTCATTAGCTAACAATGGGAACACACTGAATCTGATTGGCGCATAGACGCCTCATGAAGCCTTCACTGCAGCTCGTAAATTACAACGCTCGCTCGATGCGAGAGACCCTTTTTCTCGCTGCTTCAATTGAGTCAGATTTTGAACAAAGACTGACACAAATTTTAAGTAAATAAGTAAATCTGCCTTACTTGAGATATACCACATTATTAACTCTTCTTTTTAACTGTAATGGATTCATATTTTTTTGAATGTCAATAATATCAAGGCTATTGTTTTAAAGCCTGGGCTCCACATGCAAATGGGAATATGACATTTGAATATTTTAGGAGATACAATGGATATATATTCCTTCTTGATAAAGATCTGTCCCAATGAAAACAGCGTTTTGGAATGACAGGCCCTGAGAGAGTGACATTTTTCATGTTGTAGCGCTTTAATACACATCAGAGGCGCTCCAGCTTGACTGTTCATCCAGATCTCAGCCTTTATCAGAGCACAAATTCAAACCGGTGATTTGAAAGATTTATAGATTCATGCAAGTTTTATACTGGACTGGGAGCACTAATGGCTTTTAGTGCCGGGGCCCCGAGGAATTATTGTGCATGAAAACCATAAAATGCAGCACAGCACTTAAAGCTTCCCACAATGTCAGTTTCCTGTCCAAAAAATTCTGTTGACTTGGAGTATTGGCTCCAAACAGTGAGGTTTTAAACAGGAACAGACAAAGTGCTT
This sequence comes from Entelurus aequoreus, assembly GCF_033978785.1. Classification (NCBI taxonomy): domain Eukaryota; kingdom Metazoa; phylum Chordata; class Actinopteri; order Syngnathiformes; family Syngnathidae; genus Entelurus; species Entelurus aequoreus. The sequence goes on along the minus strand of NC_084732.1, from coordinate 99,678,426 downwards.
CAACGGTCAGCATGGACTTGAATATTGTAGCGTCCAAACTTTCCCCCGTTTTGTATTAATGTTCTCTGATCTTTCTCCTTCTATTCAAGTTGTTGTTTTTCCGTCACTGTTTGTTTTGTGACGATTATTAGAAGGCTAAACTATCTAAACAACGCCAAAGCTGCATCACACTAAAGATATACAGTATAACCTCAATTTACGAAAACCTCTTTTTGCAAATTTTGCAGTTTACGAACTTTTAGGTCAAGCTAAATGTGCTTCTGGGTGCAAACCATGTCAGTCTCTTCATTGTGTGTCCCGCCTGCAGGCAAAAAGCAGGGCACAACATTTTTGGCCTTCGCATTCCACTACTCGTCACTTCAGGGTGTTTTTTTTACCCCTTTTTTTGAGATGTTTTGTCCATTTTTCTAACTCAACATGAGACGCACCTACACTACATTGCCAAACATATTATTAGAAGGCTAAACTATCTAAACAACGACAAAGCTGCATCACATTAAGGATATACAGTGTAACCTCGATTTACGAACCCCTCTTTTTGCAAAGTTTGCATTTTACAAACTTTTAGGTCGCGCTAAATGTGCTTCTGGGTGCAAACCATGTCAGTCTCTTCATTGTGTGTCCTGCCTGCAGGCAAAAAGCAGGGCACAGCATTGTCGGCCTTCACATTCCACTATTCGTCACTTTAGCGTGTTTTTTTCCCCCCTTTTTTGACATGTATTGTCCATTTTTCTAACTCAACATGAGACGCACGTACACTATATTGCCAAAAGTATTATTAGAAGGCTAAACTATCTAAACAACGCCAAAGCTGCATCACACTAAAGATATACAGTATAACCTCAATTTACGAAAACCTCTTTTTGCAAATTTTGCAGTTTACGAACTTTTAGGTCAAGCTAAATGTGCTTCTGGGTGCAAACCATGTCAGTCTCTTCATTGTGTGTCCTGCCTGCAGGCAAAAAGCAGGGCGAAGCATTTTCGGCCTTCGCATTCCACTACTCGTCACTTCAGGGTGTTTTTTTTCCCCCTTTTTTGACATGTTTTGTCCATTTTTCTAACTTAACTTGTGACGCACCTACACTACATTGCCAAACGTATTATTCGAAGGCTAAACTATCTAAACAACGTCAAAGCTGCATCACATTAAGGATATACAGTGTAACCTCGATTTACGAACCCCTCTTTTTGCGAAGTTTGCATTTTACGAAATTTTAGGTTGCGCTAAATGTGCTTCTGGGTGCAAACCATGTCAGTCTCTTCATTGTGTGTCCTGCCTGCAGGCAAAAAGCAGGGCACAGCATTGTTGGCCTTCGCATTCCACTACTCGTCACTTCAGCGTGTTTTTTTCCCCCCTTTTTTGACATGTTTTGTCCATTTTTCTAACTCAACATGAGACGCACCTACTGTATGTCAATCAGCCACTACGCACCTTTGGGGGTTAGCTGGAAGAGGTGTAGCGCTCCTTTGGCAAAGGTAATGATCCTTCCACAGGTTCACATACAGAAACTTAGTTACTTCCTCATTTTAGTCAAGTTTGATGTCTTTTCTGTGCTCAGAAAGAAACCACAGCCCACGGTTTTCATTTGAACGTTAAAAAGTACCAAAATGTTAAAAAATATCCCGGATTACCCAGAATTCACGGTTTTCAGGGACATTTTGCCCATGGGAAATATTAGGATAATTTTCAAACATGCAAAGCTAACACATTTCTCACTCGATTTGAACCATTTTGCCATCCACATGCTCATCTCACCTTGGACAATCAAACTACCATTTTCCAAGTTCCGAAACATTCCAGGAATCCCCAGTATTTTCCAAAGCCCTAGTTTCATTTCTACCTGGAAAATATTCAGAATCCACATTTTTCAACCGTTTTTGACTAATCCATCTTCAGAACAATCCTCTTAGTTGGGACGCTAAATTGTCCTATTTTTTTTAGAACAAATTCACGGTTTTCCCAAAATTCCAGGAAATACGAAATACCCGTTCTCAATTCAAACTGTTACTACATCAACATTTTTCAACCAATTCCAAAAATTCCAACACCAACCCATCCATACAGTCTAGGAACATTGTGCTAGTTCAAAAATTCCTGGTTTTCCCGACATTTTTAGGAAATTCCCATTCCAAAGAACGGACATATTCATAGTTTTACAATGCCCTAAATTCCTCAAATTTTGCGCCATTTTTAAACCCGATTCCAAAATTTCAACCCTCCACCCACACTACTCTTCCTAAATATCGAACGCATATTTTCCCTCTCCCAAAATTCCCGGTTTTCCCTGAATTTTCCAGAATGTTTCCCCCAATGACAATGAATGGTGATTATACCATCTACAGTATACCCCACATTTCTCACTCGATTCAAACCATTTCACCATCCACTAATTAATATTTCCTTGGAAAATCAAACTACCATTTTCCAAGTTCCAAAAAATTACAGGAATCCCCAGAATTCCCAGTTTTCCAAAGCCAGAGTTTCACTTCTTCCTTGAAAGTTTCCACAGTCCACATTTGTCAACCGTTTTTGACCAGTCCACCTTCAGAACAATCCTCTTAGTTGGGACAACAAATGGTCCTATTTTTTTTTCGAACAAATTCCCGGTTTTCCCGAAATTCCAGGAATTCTGAAATACCCATTCTCAATTCAAACTGTTACTACAACATTTTTCAACCGATTCCAAAAACTCCAAAGCCAACCTATATATATCATCCAGGACAACTGTGCTTGTATAAATACATTCAAAAATTCCCGGTTTTCCCGACATTTTCAGGAAATTTCCATTCAAAAGAACAGACATATTCATAGTTTTACAATGCCCTAAATTTCCTCAAATTTTGTGCCAATTTTAAACCTGATTTGGAAATTTTGACCATCCACCCACACTACTCTTCTGATATATCGAACGCATATTTTACCTCTCCCAAAATTCCTGATTTTCCCAGAATTTTCCTGAATTTCCCCCCGATGACAATGAATGGGGATTATACCATCTACAGCATACCCCACATTTCTCACTCGATTTAAACCGTTCCACGATCCACACACTCATCTCACCTTGAACAATTAAAAATCAATTTTCAAAGTTCCAAAATAATTCCAGGAATCCCCAGAATTCCCAGTTTTCCAAAGCCCGAGTTTCACTTCTTCCTTGAAAGTTTCCACAGTCCACATTTGTCAACCATTTTTGACTAGTCCACCTTCAGAACATTCCTCTTAGTTGGGACAACAAATGGTCTTATTTTTTTTTCGAAAAAATGTCCGGTTTTCCCAAAATTCCAGGAATTCTGAAATACCCATTCTCAATTCAAACTGTTACTACAACATTTTTCAACCGATTCCAAAAATTCCAACGCCAACCTATATACATCATCTAGGACAACTGTGCTTGTATAAATACTTTCAAAAATTCCCGGTTTTCCCGACATTTTCAGGAAATTTCCATTCAAAAGAACGGACATAATCATAGTTTTACAATGCCCTATATTTCCTCAAATTTTGCAACAATTTTAAACCTGATTCTGAACTTTCAACCATTCACCCACACCACTCTTCCGATATATCGAACTCATATTTTCCCTCTCCCAAAATTCCCGGTTTTCCATGAATTTTCCTGAATTTTCCCCCCGATGACAATGAATGGGGATTACACCATCTACAGCATACGGCACATTTCTCACTCGATTCGAACCGTTTCACTATCCACTAATTAGTCTTACCTTGGACAATCAAACTACTGTTTTCCAAGTTCCAAAAAAATTCCAGGAATCCCCAGAATTCCCACTTTTACAAAGCCCTAGTTTCACTTCTACCTGGAAAGTTTCCACAGTCCACATTTGTCAACCGTTTTTGACTAGTCCACCTTCAGAACATTCCTCTTAGTTGGGAAAACAAATGGTCCTATTTTTTTTTCGAACAAATTCCCGGTTCTCCCGAAATTCCAGGAATTCTGAAATACCCATTCTCAATTCAAACTGTTACTACAACATTTTTCAACCGATTCCAAAAACTCCAAAGCCAACCTATATATATCATCTAGGACAACTGTGCTTGTATAAATACATTAAAAAATTCCCGGTTTTCCAGACATTTTCAGGAAATTTCCATTCAAAAGAACAGACATATTCATAGTTTTACAATGCCCTAAATTTCCTCAAATTTTGTGCCAATTTTAAACCTGATTTGGAAATTCCGACCATCCACCCACACTACTCTTCCGATATATCGAACGCATATTTTACCTCTCCCAAAATTCCCGATTTTCCCAGAATGTTCCTGAATTTCCCCCCGATGACAATGAATGGGGATTATACCATCTACAGCATACCCCACATTTCTCACTCGATTTAAACCGTTCCACGATCCACACACTCATCTCACCTTGAACAATTAAAAATCCATTTTCAAAGTTCCAAAATAATTCCAGGAATCCCCAGAATTCCCAGTTTTCCAAAGCCCGAGTTTCGCTTCTTCCTTGAAATTTTCCACAGTCCACATTTGTCAACCGTTTTTGACTAGTCCACCTTCAGAACATTCCTCTTAGTTGGGACAACAAATGGTCTTATTTTTTTTTCGAACAAATGTCCGGTTTTCCCAAAATTCCAGGAATTCTGAAATACCCATTCTCAATTCAAACTGTTACTACAACATTTTTCAACCGATTCCAACAATCCCAACGCCAACCTATATACATCATCTAGGACAACTGTGCTTGTATAAATACTTTCAAAAATTCCCGGTTTTCCCGACATTTTCAGGAAATTCCCATTCAAAAGAACGGACATATTCATAGTTTTGCAATGCCCTGAATTTCCTCAAATTTTGCACCAATTTTAAACCTGATTCTGATTTTTCAACCATCCACCCACACCACTTTTCCGATATATCGAACGCATATTTTCCCTCTCCCAAAATTCCCGGTTTTCCATGAATTTTCCTGAATTTTCCCCCCGATGACAACGAATGGGGATTACACCATCAACAGCATACCGCACATTTCTCCCTCGATTCGAACCGTTTCACCATCCACTAATTAATCTTACCTTGGACAATCAAACTACTGTTTTCCAAGTTCCAAAAAATTCCAGGAATCCTCAGAATTCCCAGTTTTCCAAAACCCTAGTTTCACTTCTACCTGGAAAGTTTCCACAGTCCACATTTGTCAACCGTTTTTGACCATTCCACCTTCAGAACAGTCCTCTTAGTTAGGACAAGAAATGGTCCTCATTTTTTTTAAACAAATTCCCCGTTTCCCCGAAAGTCCAGGAATTCTGAAATACCCATTCTCAATTCAAACTGTTACTACAACATTTTTCAACCGATTCCAACAATTCCAACGCCAACCTATATACATCATCTATGACAACTGTGCTTGTATGAATATATTCAAAAATTCCCGGTTTTCCCGACATTTTCAGGAAATTCCCATTCAAAAGAACGGACATATTCATAGTTTTGCAATGCCCTGAATTTCCTCAAATTTTGCACCAATTTTAAACCTGATTCTGAACTTTCAACCATCCACCCACACTACTCTTCCGATATATCAAACCTATATTTTCCCTCTCCCAAAATTCCCTATTGTCCCAGAATGTTTCTGAATTTTCCCCCGATGACAATGAATGGGAATTATACCATCTAGAGCATACCCAACATTTCGCCATTTTGAAACTCGATTCCAAACTTTCAACCATCCACACACACACTACCTGTTTTCCCTTTCCCAAAATTTCCGGTTTTCCTGGAATTTTCTCCCCAATTTTAATGAATGAGGATTATAATCTACTGCACACCCCACATTTCTCATCCGATTTGAACCGTTCAAACACCCACACACTCCACTCACCTCGGATATTCAATCATTTCCGTTCTATTCGCGCGGCTTGCTTACGTAGGGGCATTCACACGCAATTCCTACCGTAATTGCAAATTCAAGTTGTGATTCTTGCTGTGAACACTTCATTTGCATACTGTACACACGAACCTGCGCAGTAAAAACGTAGGATGCACCATTGATGCCGGAGTTTCAGTCATTTGACTCTGATGAAAAAGAATGGGAAAGGAGCTAAATGTCTCTCTCGGATGTTGGCAGGCAGACATGCACCACTAGAACCCTGAGCACCCAATAAATCAAGCAGCATCTTCTGCCACCAACCTGTCAGAGTAAAAGAGGTAGACAACTGTGAAGACAGAAGGTGTCGATGGTTGAGGCGCAACTGGGGATTTAGTCTTTTGTTTTTGAGGAGAAAATATCCTGTTTGAAGAGAGGATGCTTGCCAGTGTTGGATACACCTGACTTGGGTTGCCAGAACTTTTGATACTTTGATACCAAGGCCATACCAACCCACAAGACGTACATCGATACCTGCTTTGTTTCAGTATCATCAGTTCTGTATGACACTTTTCTTGATGCATGAACACTCAATCAAATGTAAAAAAACAATTGATGTCTTAAAATATTTTTCAGTGTTTCCATTAAGGATGAGTACAGTTCACATTTGAACCGATACAGTACCAACTCCCGGAAGCAATACTGGTTCTCAATGGCACCAATTGTCAGTATTTATATCAGAAAATAGGATATGTACAAATGTGATAGTAAAAGTGGTACAAAAGAAGCAGTAAGTGAAATAAATAATAATACATAAATGACAATGAACATTATTACACTACAAATGGATCAATACAAATACCAATAGAAATAGCACTATTGATGATGAATAATAACAATAATTTACTTCTTTTATCAACAATAACATTGGTTAGATGCAACAATACACATATGTTATGATAACTTCAAATACAAAGGAAAGCAGATACATGGAGGGGAAGAAACAGAAGCCAGTCATATTAACCTTGTAGATTGTTATAGTGACAATAGGTTAGGCTTTGTCAGTGTGCCATGTGTTACCCAGTTTACCCTAGGGTAACAAAATTAATATATTTTTGATGAAACATGGTTATATGCATGAGTGTATGTGTATATGTACAGTAAGTGTAGCTGTATAATTATACAGTGAATGTATATATATATATATATATATATATATATATATATATATATATATATATATATATATATATATATATATATATATATATATATATATATATATATATATATATATATATATATATATATATATATATATATATATATATATATTGCAAATTCAAGTTGTGATTCTGTTGTGATACTGTATATATATATATATATATATATATATATATATATATATATATATATATATATATATATATATATATATATATATATCCATCCATCCATCCATTGTGATACTGTGTATATATATATATATATATATATATACATATATATATATATATATATATATATATATATATATATATATATATATATATATATATATATATATATATATATATATATATATATATATCCATCCATCCATCCATTGTTGTGATACTATATATATATATATATATATATATATATATATATATATATATATATATATATATATATATTATATATATATATATATATATATATATCCATCCATCCATCCATCGATTGTTGTGATACTGTATATATATATATATATATATATATATATATATATATATATATATATATATATATATATATATATCCATCCATCCATCGATTGTTGTGATACTGTATATATATATATATATATATATATATATATATATATATATATATATATATATATATATATATATATATATATATATATATATATATATGTTTGTACAGTGAATATATCTGTACATGTATGTGTATATGTATGTTTGTACAGTGAATGTATATGTACATGTATGTGTATATATATATGTTTGTACAGTGAACGTGCGTGTGGATGTACGAAACTATTTTCATCGTGGTATTGAATAAGTATCAGCAATCGTGGAAATTCTGAAATTCTGGTATGGTGACAACCCCGCACTTCCCGAAGGTGAAGAGATACCACAGAAATTCACTGTTTCTTGAAGTCTGAGTGCTGAGAGAATGTGATCTTAGCGTCGCGGCGGCCAGAATACGGAATGCAAAAATGCCACTGCTTGCTGTTAATAATTCAAAAGATGGCAGCGGCACAAAAATATCAGTTGGAGAAAGCTTGTGCTATTTGACCTGACATCGTAGAGTACTCGGGTTTTCCGTGCTCACTAAAACGTCTTCAGTGGTCTGAGTCAGCCGACAAAGGTTTGTCGTACTCGGGAAACAAAACACTGAACTTCGGTAACCCACACTGAGACTTGATCATGAGAAGTACAGACAGAACGAAAGGGAGATTCCAACATCAACTGTGGATTCATACATACTCAAATCAATCGGAATACATAAATTGTGATAGAGATGAGCATCGTCTGTGATCTTTTAATGCCATTTTACATTTGTTAAAGCCATTTTAGTCATTTATTGTTTTTTTAATACATTAGTATTTCTATGGGTGTTGTCAAATCTACAAACTGCAAGAGTGAAAAACGTTTCTCGACTTAGTAAAGCCGGAATTTGTCATAAAAGTGAAGATCATTCAATCAATCAATCAATGTTTGTTTTTATAGCCCTAAATTACTAGTGTCTCAAAAAGGCTACACAAGCCACAACGACATCCTCGGTTCAGAGCCCACATAAGGGCAAGGAAAAACTATTATCTTCGACCCAACTCTCTCGTTTGAGTCGCACATTAAAAGTGTTACTAAAACGGACTTCTTTCATCTCCGTAATATCGCTAAAATTTGTCCCATTTTGTCCACAAGCGATGCTGAGATCATTATTCATGCGTTCGTTACGTCTCGTCTCGATTACTGTAACGTTTTATTTTCGGGCCTCCCTATGTCTAGCATTAAAAGATTACAGATGGTACAAAATGCAGCTGCTAGACTTTTGACAAAAACAAGAAAGTTTGATCATATTACGCCTATACTGGCTCACTTGCACTGGCTTCCTGTGCACTTAAGATGCGACTTTAAGGTTTTACTACTTACGTATAAAATACTACACGGTCAAGCTCCTGCCTATCTTGCAGATTGTATTGTACCATATGTCCCGACAAGAAATCTGCGTTCAAAGAACTCCGGCTTATTAGTGATTCCCAGAGCCCAAAAAAAGTCTGCGGGCTATAGAGCGTTTTCTATTGGGGCTCCAGTACTATGGAATGCCCTCCCGGTAAAAGTTAGAGATGCTACCTCAGTAGAAGCATTTAAGTCTCATCTTAAAACTCATTTGTATAATCTAGCCTTTAAATAGACTCCCTGTTTAGACCAGTTGATCTGCCGTTTCTTTTCTTTTCTACTCTGCTCCAAACCCGGGGTGGACCGCTAGCCTGTCCATCCGATGGGGACATCTCTACGCTGCTGACCCGTCTCCACTCGGGATGGTTCCTGCTTGCCCCACTATGGACTGGACTCTCGCTGATGTGTTGGACTTTCACAATATTATGTCAGACCCACTCGACATCCATTGCTTTCGGTCTCCCCTAGAGGGGGGGGTTACCCACATATGCGGTCCTCTCCAAGGTTTCTCATAGTCATTCACATTGACGTCCCACTAGGGGGAGTTTTCCTTGCCCGTATGTGGGCTCTGTACCGAGGATGTCGTTGTGGCTTGTACAGCCCTTTGAGACACTTGTGATTTAGGGCTATATAAATAAACATTGATTGATTGATTGATTGATTGACAACCCAGTGGGATGTCAATGTGAATGACTACAAGAAACCTTGGAGAGAACCGCAGATGTGGGTGAACCCCCCCTCTAAGGGAGACCGGATGCAATGGACGTCGAGTGGGTCTAGCATAATATTGTGAAAGTCCAGTCCATAGTGGATCTAACATAATAGTGAGAGTCCAGTCCATAGTGGATCTAACATAATAGTGAGAGTCCAGTCCATAGTGGATCCAACATAATAGTGAGAGTCCAGTCCATAGTGGATCTAACATAATAGTGTGAGAGTCCAGTCCATAGTGGATCTAACATAATATTGTGAAAGTCCAGTCCATGGTGAATCTAACATAATAGTGTGAAAGTCCAGTCCATAGTGGATCTAACATAACAGTGTGAAAGTCCAGTCAATAGTGGATCTAACATAATAGTGTGAAAGTCCAGTCCATAGTGGATCTAACATAATAGTGAAAGTCCAGTCCATAGTGGATCTAACATAATAGTGAAAGTCCAGTCCATAGTGGATCTAACATAATAGTGAAAGTCCTATCCATAGTGGATCTAACATAATAGTGTGAAAGTCCAGTCCATAGTGGATCTAACATAATAGTGAAAGTCCAGTCCATAGTGGATCTAACATAATAGTGAGAGTCCAGTCCATAGTGGATCTAACATAATAGTGAGAGTCCAGTCCATAGTGGATTTAACATAATAGTGAGAGTCCAGTCCATAGTGGATCTAACATAATAGTGAGAGTCCAGTCCATAGTGGATCTAACATAATAGTGAGAGTCCAGTCCATAGTGGATCTAACATAATAGTGAGAGTCCAGTCCATAGTGGATCTAACATAATAGTGAGAGTCCAGTCCATAGTGGATTTATTATAATAGTGAGAGTCCAGTCCATAGTGGATCTAACATAATAGTGAGAGTCCAGTCCATAGTGGATCTAACATAATAGTGAGAGTCCAGTCCATAGTGGGGCCAACAGGAGACCATCTCGAGCGGAGACAGGTCAGCAGCGCAGAGATGTCCCCAACCGATGCACAGGTGAGCGGTCCACCCCGGGTCCCGACTCTGGACAGCCAGCACTTCATCCATGGCCACCGGACCTGTGCCCCCCCTCCACAAGGGAGAGGGGGGCAGAGCAGAAAAGAAAAGAAACGGCAGATCAACTGGTCTAAAAAGGGGGTCTATTTAAAGGCTAGAGTATACATATTAATTTTAAAATGGGCCTTAAATGCTTCTACTGAGGTAACATCTCTAACTGTTACCGGGAGGGCATTCCATAGTACTGGAGCCCCAATAGAAAACGCTCTATAGCCCGCAGACTTTTTTTGGGCTCTGGGAATCACTAAGCCGGAGTTCCAAGTCCACACACGGATGTCCAACTAAGGCTCCTTAATTTATTATTGGCTTAACCATTATTTACTTAAACCTGGCGGTTCGCTTTCTCCAAGTTGAAAATAAACGTTCACCATTAGTAGAACATAATATGAGTTTATTCATTCATTTCAGTATCACAGTTTTAATTTTTATTCCATTTGTTTTTCTTACCATTGTATTTATTACGGCTCAATCCAATTTGCACCACAATGGACTAGTTAGTATTTTTATATACAGTGGAACCTCGATTTATGAACACTTCTGTTTGCGACATTTTCAGTTTACGAACCTCTGCATCACACCAAAATATGCCTTTATGTGCGCACCATGTCTCGGAGTAAGAAAGTTTCTTTCATTCATTCATTCATTTTGACTTCTGACTTTCTGTCAGGTTCAAACACCAAACTATCTATTACACGAGACAAGAAGAAGGAATCAAGCAGAGACAGAGTTCCATTTTGCTAATGAGGAGAAACGTATTGGGCTGCACACTCAGTTACAGTTTCACCCTACGCTCTGAGGGGCAGTCCCACGCGCTCCTCTATTTATTCGGGAGTTCCCTAGTTAACATCACTGAGGCTGCCTCTAAAGGGAGTGGTCACACTTAGTATGCAAGCAGCCCCAGTATCACAATATATGATTACTCAGAATGCAAATGTGCTTGAGCTCGCTTTGTCTGGGTGTTGTCGTCTTATCTTCATTGAGGTACTTGAAGTCCGTAGCGGGCTGGAAGACAGAAACTGCTGCTGTGAGACAACTTGCAGTGGAAGATAAAAAATTCTGTGCCTTTACACAGATAGAACAGTACAACTTGACCACAATATATAATAACTATAGCAACGGCTTTTAAGCATAAGAGTTGTGTGATAACTTATACATAATTATGCTGACTTATTTCCACAATTGCCGTACTTTGCGCCGGTCGGAGGTGTGTCAGCCTGTCTTTGATTGATTGATTGATTGAAAATTGTATTAGTAGATTGCACAGTGCAGTACATATTCCGTACAATTTACCACTAAAGGGTAACACCCGAATAAGTTTGTCAACCTGTTTAAGTCGGGGTCCACGTTAATCAATTCATGGTATCACTTCGTGTGATCAGAAACGCTTAAAATGTGTCCAAACTCTCACAGTCTTCGTTTTTGGTTGGTAGACAACCACCGAGCTAGCATTTTAGCGAGTTAGCCTCCTTCACTTCGAGGGGAGATTTTGTTCCTTAGCCCGTCTTTAACTGTGATGAGACCGGAAAAGATGCCAGAGCGAACCTTTATTACAGCCAAGGAGAAGACACTCCCGGGACACAAGCCGATGAAGGATCGCCTCACACTGCTGGTTTGTGAATGCCACATATATTCGCAGACACAAGGTCAAATGATTATTTATTCATGTTTATGCTGATTGTTATTGGGAATTCTGCTTCACCTTCGGATTATAAACCATGTGTAAAAACTAATTATTTCCGTAAATGGAGGTTTCACTTTACTCAAAAAGCCCAACAAATGTGCCATGATTCATCCTAGCTCCTTTTTAACATCGATTTGTTTTGAACAGACGCAGACTCTCGAGAGAGCAGCTGCAACAACTAAAAAAATCCAAATGCACGGTCAAAGCTAATGAACATAAACAGATCAATTTCAATGAATGTTCACTCAAACAAAGACATTTCCCCAATGTTGTACTTGTCCCTGAGGGAATTGATGTTTTCTTTTTTGATAGAATAACAACAAACTTATTTAATTAGTGTTTTTTTTTTTTTTTACAGAATAAGCTTTAATGGCAAAATATGTTAAACAGAAAAGGAATTTGACTCGGTAGACTCTTGTTGTTACGTGCGGGGGGGGGGGGGGGGGGGGGGGGGTCGCAGCTTGCTGCGAGGTTCATTCTCCCGGGATGCAAACGGACCACTCCGGACAGGACGTGCAGGTAGGAACATGATTTATTTGTGAAACTCAAACAAGTACCAAAAACTGAAAACAAGCCAGAGGAAAACTGTGCCGATTAGCAAACGCTAACACTTAGCATTGGCAAAAAGACAAGGAATACTCATGTAACTGTAGCATAAGCAAACAAAGAAGCCAGGCCGACTGACCGGCAAAGGCAGGTTTTAATTATGCCTCTGATTAGTGCTCGGGGAACAGGTGAGCGTCCCGAACACCAATCAGAGGCAGGTGAAAACAATAAGTAGCCAAGATAAACAAACTCAAGGGTGCACAACAACAGGAACTAAAGGATACCAAAACTCCCTCAGGAATTTGACTCGGTAGACTCTTGTTGTTACGTGCAGGGGGGGTCGCAGCTTGCTGCGAGGTTCGTTCTCCCGGGATGCAAACGGACCACTCCGGACAGGACGTGCAGATAGGAACATGATTTATTTGTGGAACTCAAACAAGTACCAAAAACTGAAAACAAGCCAGAGGAAAACTGTGCCGATCGCACTCAAAGCAAACGCTAACACTTAGCATAGGCAAAAAGACAAGGAATACTCATGTAACTGTAGCATAAGCAAACAAAGAAGCCAGGCCGACTGACCGGCAAAGGCAGGTTTTAATTATGCCTCTGATTAGTGCTCGGGGAACAGGTGAGCGTCCCGAACACCAATCAGAGGCAGGTGAAAACAATAAGTAGCCAAGATAAACAAACAAACTCAAGGGTGCACAACAACAGGAACTAAAGGATACCAAAACTCCCTCAGGAATTTGACTCGGTAGACTCTTGTTGTTACGTGCAGGGGGGGTCGCAGCTTGCTGCGAGGTTCGTTCTCCCGGGATGCAAACGGACCACTCCGGACAGGACGTGCAGATAGGAACATGATTTATTTGTGGAACTCAAACAAGTACCAAAAACTGAAAACAAGCCAGAGGAAAACTGTGCCGATCGCACTCAAAGCAAACGCTAACACTTAGCATAGGCAAAAAGACAAGGAATACTCATGTAACTGTAGCATAAGCAAACAAAGAAGCCAGGCCGACTGACCGGCAAAGGCATGTTTAAATAATGCCTCTGATTAGTGCTCGGGGAACAGGTGAGCGTCCCGAACACCAATCAGAGGCAGGTGAAAATAATAAGTAGCCAAGATAAACAAACAAACTCAAGGGTGTGCAACAACAGGAACTAAGGGAGTCCAAAACTCCCTGAGGAATTTGACTCGGTAGACTCTTGTTGTTACGTGCAGGGGGGGTCGCAGCTTGCTGCGAGTTTCGTTCTCCCGGGATGCAAACGGACCACTCCGGACAGGACGTGCAGGTAGGAACATGATTTATTTGTGAAACTCAAACAAGTACCAAAAACTGAAAACAAGCCAGAGGAAAACTGCGCCGATTAGCAAACGCTAACACTTAGCATTGGCAAAAAGACAAGGAATACTCATGTAACTGTAGCATAAGCAAACAAAGAAGCCAGGCCGACTGACCGGCAAAGGCAGGTTTTAATTATGCCTCTGATTAGTGCTCGGGGAACAGGTGAGCGTCCCGAACACCAATCAGAGGCAGGTGAAAACAATAAGTAGCCAAGATAAACAAACAAACTCAAGGGTGCACAACAACAGGAACTAAAGGATACCAAAACTCCCTCAGGAATTTGACTCGGTAGACTCTTGTTGTTACGTGCAGGGGGGGGTCGCAGCTTGCTGCGAGGTTCGTTCTCCCGGGATGCAAACGGACCACTCCGGACAGGACGTGCAGATAGGAACATGATTTATTTGTGGAACTCAAACAAGTACCAAAAACTGAAAACAAGCCAGAGGAAAACTGTGCCGATCGCACTCAAAGCAAACGCTAACACTTAGCATAGGCAAAAAGACAAGGAATACTCATGTAACTGTAGCATAAGCAAACAAAGAAGCCAGGCCGACTGACCGGCAAAGGCAGGTTTTAATTATGCCTCTGATTAGTGCTCGGGGAACAGGTGAGCGTCCCGAACACCAATCAGAGGCAGGTGAAAACAATAAGTAGCCAAGATAAACAAACAAACTCAAGGGTGCACAACAACAGGAACTAAAGGATACCAAAACTCCCTCAGGAATTTGACTCGGTAGACTCTTGTTGTTACGTGCAGGGGGGGTCGCAGCTTGCTGCGAGGTTCGTTCTCCCGGGATGCAAACGGACCACTCTGGACAGGACGTGCAGATAGGAACATGATTTATTTGTGGAACTCAAACAAGTACCAAAAACTGAAAACAAGCCAGAGGAAAACTGTGCCGATCGCACTCAAAGCAAACGCTAACACTTAGCATAGGCAAAAAGACAAGGAATACTCATGTAACTGTAGCATAAGCAAACAAAGAAGCCAGGCCGACTGACCGGCAAAGGCATGTTTAAATAATGCCTCTGATTAGTGCTCGGGGAACAGGTGAGCGTCCCGAACACCAATCAGAGGCAGGTGAAAATAATAAGTAGCCAAGATAAACAAACAAACTCAAGGGTGTGCAACAACAGGAACTAAGGGAGTCCAAAACTCCCTGAGGAATTTGACTCGGTAGACTCTTGTTGTTACGTGCAGGGGGGGGGGGTCGCAGCTTGCTGCGAGGTTCATTCTCCCGGGATGCAAACGGACCACTCCGGACAGGACGTGCAGGTAGGAACATGATTTATTTGTGGAACTCAAACAAGTACCAAAAACTGAAAACAAGCCAGAGGAAAACTGTGCCGATCGCACTCAAAGCAAACGCTATCACTTAGCATAGGCAAAAAGACAAGGAATACTCATGTAACTGTAGCATAAGCAAACAAAGAAGCCAGGCCGACTGACAGGTTTAAATAATGCCTCTGATTAGTGCTCGGGGAACAGGTGAGCGTCCCGAACACCAATCAGAGGCAGATGAAAATAATAAGTAGCCAAGATAAACAAACAAACTCAAGGGTGCACAACAACAGGAACTAAGGGAGTCCAAAACTAACAGAAAATAACAAAAACTATGATCCGGGCCATGGATCACGACACTTGTTCAATGTCAACAATAAATATTAACGATTAACTAAAAATTATAAACAAGTACTTAACTAGTAGGTGCAAGGCTAATAAATAATAGCGCAGTGGTGAATAGAGCAAAAGGAAAAAGTTGACGACGTGAACACGAGTTAGTACATTCACAGTGACGGAGTAGTTCCAGAGTTATTTTACGACGTTCGTCAGATTTTTAGAAGAAACGTCTTGTGACGGCTGTTTTAGCGTACTGTGATTTGTAACGCCTGTCTGAGGGGAGGGGTTTGAACAGATTGGGACCGGGATGTGAGGGGTCTGCGGTGATGCCACCTGCCCGTTTTCTGACCCGGGACCGGTGGAAGTCCTGGATGGGTGGAAGGTCGACACTGATCATCTTTTCTGCAGTCCCGATTCAAGTTCAGAAGTGAAGCGGTCCATGTACCTTCCGTTCATTCTTTTTCCAATTCCGAAACGTAAACAAAATTAGGAACGTTTTTCGATTTGTATTATATATGTACCGAAAACAGACTGGACTTCCATTGACTTTTTCAGAGCCCCAGGAGACGTTGGTGGTTTTAAGCCATTGAAAACTGGACTGAGGACACAATAGAGCTTAAAAGTTGTGTCAACTATGTAGCTACAAACTGTAGATGTTGAGACATTATTACAGTGTGACCAATCAATCAGCAAAAGAAAATATATATATATCGTAGAAAATCAAATACCTGGTGTGTCCTCTTTGTATGGAAAGGATCGACTTTATTTGATTAAAGATGTCTGCCGGTTGTTCATGTGATTTCCTGTCTTATGTGGAAAGGATGATTCTCTGTTGAACAATTAGTGGTCTAGCACCCCCTCTGAGTTGACTAATCTCTCCTTACTATCTCAGTGCTGCTGCTCTAGCTTGATATATTCAATAGGCTATAGTTTTATATTGAAAGTACTGAAACAACAACCTGAACTTTAGTCTTTATGCTATTATCTGCAGTCAATCATTGTTCATCGTTACATACTTCTGATAATATACACCAGGGGTCACCTACCTTTTTGAAACCAAGAGCTACGTTTTGGGTACTGATTAATGCGAAGGGCTACCAGTTTGATACACACTTAAATACATTGCCAGAAATAGCCAATTTGCTCAATTTACCTTTAACTCTTTGTTATTATTAATAATTAATGATATTTACACTTAATTAAATGGTTTAAAAGAGGAGAAAACACGATAAAAATGACAATTAAATTTTGAAACATAGTTTATCTTCAATTTCGACTCTTTAAAATGTAAAATTCAACCTGAAAAAAGAAGAGAAAAACTAGCTAATTCGAATCTTTTTAAAACAATTAAAAAAAGAATTTATGGAACATCATTAGTAATTTTTCCTGATTAAGATTAATTTTAGAACGTTGATGACATGTTTTAAATAGGTTAAAATCCAATCTGCACTTTGTTAGAATATATAACAAATTGGACCAAGCTATATTTCTAACAAAGACAAATCATTATTTCTTCTAGATTTTACAGAACTAAATTTTTTAAATAAATTCAAAAGACTTTGAAATAAGATTTAAATTTGATTCTACAGATTTTCTAATTTGCCATAATAATTGTTTTGAATTTTAATCATAATAAGTTTGAAGAAATATTTCACAAATATTCTTCGTCGAAAAAACAGAAGCTGAAATGAAGAATAAATTAAAATGTATTTATTATTCTTTACAATAAAAAAAATAAATGTACTTGAACATTGATTTAAATTGTCAGGAAAGAAGAGGAAGGAATTTAAAAGGTAAAAAGGATTATGTGATTAAAAATCCTAAAATCATTTTTAAGGTTGTATTTTTTCTCTAAAATTGTCTTTCTGAAAGTTATAAGAAGCAAAGTTAAAAAAATAATGAATTTATTCAAACAAGTGAAGACCAAGTCTTTAAAATATTTTCTTGGATTTTCAAATTCTATTTGACTTTTGTCTCTCTTAGAATTAAAAATGTCGGGCAAAGCGAGACCAGCTAGCTACTAAATAAATACAATTTAAAAAATAGAGGCAGCTCACTGGTAAGTGCTGCTATTTGAGCTATTTTTAGAACAGGCCAGTGGGCTACTCATCTGGTCCTTACGGGCTACCTGGTGCCCGCGGGCACCGCGTTGGTGACCCCTGATATGCACCCTCACTCTAGTGTTAGAAGGTAGCTTGTGGATTTTTCCCCAACCCTCATTATACTGTAACCTGTTTTTTTAAAGGTCTGAATTGAAATCAATTTTGGCCCTGGAGGGGTAGGAGAAAGTCCATTAAGAACCTAAATCAATCAATCAATCAAAGTTTATTTATACAGCCCTTAATCAATAATGCCTCGGCTCTGATCCCACATCCGGGCAAAAATAAACTCAACACAATGGGAACAATCGGAAACCTTGGAAGAGACCGCAAATGTGGGGAGCCCCCGGGTGACCGGTGCAATGAATGCCAAGTGGAAACAGTTAATAATGTGAAAATCCAGTCCATAGGGAGGTCCGAAGGGGATCCTCTTACATGTAGACAGGTCGGAGTGCCGACACGTCACCGACAGATGCATAGAGGGAGTGGTCCACCCCCGGTCCCAACTACATAATAGGAGAGTCCAGTCCTCAAGGAGGTCCGTAGGGGATCCTGTTGCATGTAGATAGGTCGAAGTGCTGACACGTCACCGACTGATGCTTAGAGGAGCATCCATCCTATCTTGCTGATTGTATTGTACCATATGTCCCGGCAAGAAATCTGCGTTCAAAGTACTCCGGCTTAGTAGTGATTCCTAGAGCACAAAAAACGTCTACGGGCTATAGAGCATTTTCTATTGGGGCTCCAGTACTATGGAATGCCCTCCCGGTAACAGTTAGAGATGCTACCTCAGTAGAAGCATTTAAGTCCCATCTTAAAACTCATTTGTATACTCTAGCCTTTAAATAGACCCCCTTTTTAGACCAGTTGATCTGCCGTTTCTTTTCTTTTCTCCTCTGCCCCCCTCTCCCTTGTGGAGGGGGGGGCACAGGTCCGGTAGCCATGGAAGAAGTGCTGGCTGTCCAGAGTCGGGACCCGGGGTGGACCTCTCGCCTGTGCATCGGTTGGGGACATCTCTGCACTGCTGACCCGTCTCCGCTCGGGTTGTTCTCCTGCTGGCCTCACTATGGACTGGACTCTCACTATTATGTTAGATCCACTATGGACTGGACTTTCACAATATTATGCTAGACCCACTCGACGTCCATTGCATCCGGTCACCCCTAGAGGGGGGGGGGGAGGGTTATGTTAGATCCACTATGGACTGGACTCTCACTATTATGTTGGATCCACTATGGACTGGACTCTCACTATAATGTTAGATCCACTATGGACTGGACTCTCACTATTATGTTAGATCCACTATGGACTGGACTTTCACAAAATTATGCTAGACCCACTCGACGTCCATTGCATCCGTCTCCCTTAGAGGGGGGGTTCACCCACATCTGCAGTCCTCTCCAAGGTTTCTAATAGTCATTCACATTGACATCCCACTGGGTTGTCTGTTTTTCCTTGCCCTTTTATGGGCTCTGAACCGAGGATGTCGTCGTGACTTGTGCAGCCCTTTGAGACACTTGTAATTTAGGGCTACATAAACAAACATTGATTGATTGATTGAGGAGTGGTCCACCCCCGGTCCCAACTACATAATAGGAGAATCCAGTCCACAAGGAGGTCCGTAGGGGATCCTCTTGCATGTACACAGGTCGGGGTGCCAAGACATCACCGACTGATGCATAGAGGAGTGGTCCACCCCCGTTTCCAACTACATAATATGAGAGTTCAAGTCCTTAAAGAGGTCAGCAGGGGATGCTCTTTCATGGAGACAGGTCGGAGTGCCGAAACATCACCGATTGATGCATAGAAGAGTGGTCCACTCCCGGTCCCAACTACATAATAGGAGAGTCCAGTCCACAAGGAGGTTCGCAGGGGATCCTATTGCATATAGACAGGTCGGAGTGCCGAGATGTCACCGACTGATGCAGAGAAGAGTGGTCCAACCCCGGTCCCAACTTCAAAATACGAGAGTCCCAGTCCAGAAGCAGGTCAGCAGGAGGAGCCTCTTGCATGTAGACAGATCAGAGTGCCGAGACGTCACCGACTGATGCATAGAGGAGTGCTCCACCCCCAAGTCCCGACTTAGAACAGCTAGCAGGTCCTTCGTGGAAACTGATCAGTGGCCACCTGATAATGGAAATGGTCCCAGTGGAGAATGGAGCCGAAAAGGACCATTTTGGTCGAGTTCGGACCTTTTGGAGCACGGGTACTTTTTAGAGTAAGTCAGTTTTTGGGGTATAACTTCAACTCTCTTAGTACTTTCCTGAGTCCATGGACTTTTTTCTGTAAAAGTGGACATTCCCCAAAGAGCCCCATCCCCATTCCACAAGCGCCCCAACCAGTCCGAGGAACTCATATCTGCCTCTCTCCCTCATAATTCCTCATATCCCCCCCCCCAAAAAATGCTTGCTTGAAAAATCCTGCTCCAGCCAGCATCATACTTGACAACTCCCTTGACAGCTTTCTTTATCGGGTAATTGTGAAGTGGGAACATTTAAAGTAGACCTTCAGACTAGGACAATAGCGCAAAGAGATAGATGAAAGAAATGTGCGAGCCTGCAGCTCCTCTGTGATAATACCAACCGTCATAAAGAAGCATCTGACAAAACACAATGATCTACGGTACATGTCGTTTACGGTCAAGTCTCCTCTTCTTGTTTTTACTTCACTCAAACAACTGAGATTTACTCTGATCGGCTTGCATGTAAAATCTCGCATATCAGAATCAAATGTATTGTCCAAGTGTATTTAAGGCCCCTTCGACACTAAGGTTATCCAGGTAAATCCCACCTAACCTTATCCTTGTCCACACACACACATGGTCGTTTAAGACCCCTTTCCACCCTCCCGTCCGCCCGTCACAACGCAACCTAGTATGCATGCGTGGAAAATGCGCACGTCATAGTCACCTCCAGTGTTGCTTT
>NC_084732.1:99652541-99657408 GCF_033978785.1 Entelurus aequoreus | reverse complement strand
ATATATTTGTGTGTATTATATATATATATATATATATATATATATGTATATATATATATATATATATATATATATATATATATATATATATATATATATATATATATATATGTGTGTGTGCGTATTTTATATATGTATATATATATATATATATTACACACATATACATATATATATATATTACACATATATATATATATATATATATATATATATATATATATATATATATATGTATATATATATATTTATATATTTATATATATATATATTACACACATATATATATATATATATATTTATATATATATATATATATATATATATATATATATATATATATATACGTGTGTGTATATACATAAAAAAATACAAAAAAATTATAAATAAAATATATATAGATATATATCTTTTTTTAATGTATTTAGTTATTTTAACGTATTATTATTATTTATTTATTTTTTATGTTAGGGTTGTGAATCTTTGGGCACCACTTGATTCAATTTCTAGGATATAACCTTTCGATTGAAAATAAATACTTGTTTAATAACATTCGATGCCTGTTCTATGATTAAGTACATTCCTCCATTAAATAAATAAACAGCTCTGATACATTTCTCTATTACTTAAAAGAAAACTGTTTTTTGTTCGATAAAGTTCTTCCCAAACATTTATCAATCAATCAATCAATCAATGTTTATTTATATAGCCCTAAATCACAAGTGTCTCAAAGGGCTGTACAAGCCACAACGACATCCTCGGTACAGAGCCCACATACGGGCAAGGAAAAACTCACCCCAGTGGGACGTCGGTGAATGACTATGAGAAACCTTGGAGAGGACCGCATATGTGGGTAACCCCCCCCCTCTAGGGGAGACCGAAAGCAACGGATGTCGAGTGGGTCTGACATAACATTGTGAAAGTCCAGTCCACAGTGGATCCAACACATCAGCGGGAGTCCAGTCCACAGCGGGGCCAACAGGAAACCATCCCGAGCGGAGACGGGTCAGCAGCGCAGAGATGTCCCCAACCGATGCACAGGCTAGTGGTCCACCCGGGGTCCCGGCTCTGGACAGCCAGCACTTCATCCATGGCCACCGGACCTATGCAACTCCCCCTCGCAAGGGACAGGGGAGAAGAGGAGAGAAGAAAAGAAACGGCAGATCAACTGGTCTAAAAAAGGGGGGGTCTATTTAAAGGCTAGATTATACAAATGAGTTTTAAGATGGGACTTAAATGCTTCTACTGAGGTAGCATCTCTAACTGTTACCGGGAGGGCATTCCAGAGTACTGGAGCCCGAATAGAAAACGCTCTATAGCCCGCAGACTTTTTTTTGGCTCTGGGAATCACTAATAAGCCGGAGTTCTTTGAACGCAGATTTCTTGTCGGGACATATGGTACAATACAATCGGCGAGATAGGCTGGAGCTAAACCGTGTAATATTTTATACGTAAGTAGTAAAACCTTAAAGTCGCATCTTAAGTGCACAGGAAGCCAGTGCAAGTGAGCCAGTATAGGCGTAATATGATCAAACTTTCTTGTTTTTGTCAAAAGCCTTGCAGCCGCATTTTGTACCAACTGTAATCTTTTAATGCTAGACATAGGGAGGCCCGAAAATAATACGTTACAGTAATCGAGACGAGACGTAACGAACGCATGAATAATGATCTCAGCGTCGCTAGTGGACAAGATGGAACGAATTTTAGCGATATTACGGAGATGAAAGAAGGCCGTTTTAGTAACACTCTTAATGTGTGACTCAAACGAGAGAGTTGGGTGGAAGATAATACCCAGATTCTTTACCGAGTCTCTTTGTTTAATTGTTTGGTTGTCAAATGTTAAGGTGGTATTATTAAATAGATGTTGGTGTCTAGCAGGACCGATAATCAGCATTTCCGTTTTCTTAGCGTTGAGTTGCAAAAAGTTAGCGGACATCCATTGTTTAATTTCATTAAGACACGCCTCCAGCTGACTACAGTCCGGCGTGTTGGTCAGCTTTAGGGGCATGTAGAGTTGAGTGTCATCAGCATAACAGTGAAAGCTAACACCGTACTTGCGTATGATGTCACCCAGCGGCAGCATGTAAATACTAAAGAGTGCAGGGCCAAGAACCGAACCCTGGGGAACTCCACACGTTACCTTAACATAGTCCGAGGTCACATTGTTATGGGAGACACACTGCATCCTGTCAGTAAGATAAGAGTTAAACCAAGACAAGGCTAAGTCTGACATACCAATACGTGTTTGATACGCTCTAATAAAATATTATGATCGACGGTGTCGAAAGCGGCGCTAAGATCAAGAAGCAGCAACATAGATGACGCATCAGAATCCATCGTTAGCAATAGATCATTAGTCATTTTTGCGAGGGCTGTCTCCGTAGAGTGATTTGCCCTGAAACCGGATTGAAAAGGTTCACAGAGATTGTTAGTCACTAAGTGTTCATTTAGCTGCTGTGCAACAGTTTTTTCGAGAATTTTGGAAATAAACGGAAGGTGGGAGACCGGTCGGTAGTTTACCATGAGGTCAGGATCGAGGTTAGGTCTTTTGAGCAGAGGATGAATAACCGCTTTTTTAAATGCTAGGGGAACAGTGCCGGAGGAAAGTGATAAGTTTATAATATTTAACACTGATGGACCTAATAATACAAACAGTTCCTTGATAAGTTTCCCAGGAAGTGGGTCAAGTAAACATGTTTTTTGTTTTATCCCACTTACACGCTGTAATAATTCCTCTAATGTTATTTCATCAAAAATAGAGAGACTATTTTGGAGGGCAGTGTCCGTCGTATATACAGTCGTATTTGTGTTAATAGAGCCCAGTTGTAGCTGGGATGCGTTGTCTTTAATCTCCTTTCTAATGAGTTCAATTTTCTTATTAAAGAAATTCATAAAATCATCTGCCGAGTGGGTGGAGCTACTGGGAGGAGTCCCTTGTTGGGTTAGCGATGCTACTGTACTAAACAGAAATTTAGGATCGTTTTTGTTGAGGCGGATGAGATTTGAGTAGTATTTAGCTTTAGCTAAGGTAAGCATGCGTTTATAAGTTATTAAACTATCACTCCATGCTTGATGGAAAACCTCAAGTTTAGTCGCGCGCCATTTGCGTTCCAGTTTTCTACATGATAATTTATGAGCTCTAATTTCTTCTGTAAACCATGGGGTGCGCCTTTTAGGGGCCCTTTTTTGCTTTAGCGGTGCTATACTATCAATAATTTCGCGCAAGGCATCGTCAAAGTTGTTAGTGAGTTTATCAATAGAGCCGACATAATTTGGGAATGGTGCTATTACCGAAGGCAGTAGGTCAGCAAGAGTCATCGTTGTGGCAGCATTAATGTTGCGGCCGCTATAGCAGTTATTATTATTATTAGCTTGTTGACAAAGAGTCAAAACTTCAAATTTTATAAGGTAATGATCGGACATTACTTTAGTATATGGAAGTATCATAACTTTGGAGGTGGTGACACCCCTGACAAGCACTAGATCTATTGTATTACCGTTGCGATGCGTGGGTTCATGTATTATTTGTGTAAGACCACAGCTATCAATTATGGTTTGGAGCGCCACGCACTGAGGGTCCGATGGGGTATTCATATGGATATTAAAGTCCCCCATTATGATTATATTGTCGGCGTGCGTCACTAGATCAGCAACGAACTCTGAGAATTCACTGATAAAGTCCGAATAGGGCCCAGGGGGGCGGTAGATAACAGCCAGGTCGAGAGGTAGCGGTGTGACAGACCTCATAGTAAGCACCTCAAACGATTTATATTTATTATTTAGGTTAGGGGTAAGGTTGAAATTTTCATTGTATATTAGTGCGACACCCCCTCCCCTTTTAAGAGGGCGGGCAACATGCGCATTCGTATAGTTAGGAGGAGATGCCTCATTGAGCGCAAAAAATTTGTCCGGTTTGAGCCAGGTTTCGCTAAGACCAATGACGTTAAGATTGTTGTCTCTAATGACCTCATTAACCAATAACGCCTTGGGAGACAATGATCTTATGTTTAAAAAGCCCATATTATAGGTATTGGGCTGTTTTGACGAGTTTTTGTTAAGATTATCCGTAGTGGCAATATTAACAATGTTGCGTTTATTATGCGTAGTGCACTTTAAATAGTTTCGACCATATCTAGGAATTGATATGACGGGAATTTTCCGATTGTTTGCTTGGTGCTGCAATAGACTGGACATATCATAATTTGCCACCTCAGTAGAATGCATGTCCACCTCTGACACAGACACAACAGAAAAAACATTATGTGAATTGTGTATTATTCTAAGAGAATTGCTATGCGTACATGGATTATCCAGCCTGGCGCTGGCTAGTTCTAGCTTAACTGACTCCTCACCCGGACTAACAGACATTGTAATTGCCTGTGACCGGGCTTGCTCTAGTGTAGTCAGTCAAGTGAGACTTAAATAGTAGTCTATGTTTCTAGACAGGATGATGGCGCCTTCCTGGTTAGGGTGAAGGCCGTCTCTCATCAGCAAGCCTGGTTTGCCCCAGAAAGAGGGCCAGTTATCAATAAACGTTAGTCCCTGCGTCCTACAGTAGCTAGCCAACCACTTGTTAAGCGAGACTAATCTGCTATATCTCTCATCATTGCCTCTCGCAGGCAGGGGGCCAGAGACAATTACTCGATGCCTGGACATCTTTCTGGCGAGATCACAAGTCCTGGCTATGTTTCTCTTTGTAATCTCTGACTGTCTCATTCTAGTGTCATTGGAGCCAACGTGTACAACTATATTCGCATAATTAGTGGTGCGATTAGCCTGTCGTACGTGTTTACTAGGCCTGTTGCGAGTTAGCTCCCTAAGATTAGCTTCAATGTCAGGTGCTCTGGCCCCGGGGATACACTTTATT
>NC_084732.1:99557541-99647541 GCF_033978785.1 Entelurus aequoreus | reverse complement strand
GGGTCCTGTATGGGGCGCCGGCAGGGGATTCCATAGTCTTGCTGGGGGACTTCAACGCGCACGTGGGCAATGACAGTGATACTTGGACTGGCGTGATTGGGAGGAACGGTCTCCCTGATCTGAACCTGAGTGGTGGATTGTTATTGGACTTCTGTGCTAGTCACGGACTTGCGATAACAAACACCATGTTCAAGCATAAGGATGCTCATAGGTGTACCTGGTACCAGAGCACCCTAGGCCAAAGATCAATGATCGATTTTGTAATCGTATCAGCTGATCTGAGGCCGTATGTTTTGGACACTCGGGTGAAGAGAGGGGCTGAACTGTCAACTGATCACCATCTGGTGGTGAGTTGGGTTAGATGGCGGGGGAAACCTCTGGACAGACCTGGCAAACCCAAGCGTGTAGTGCGGGTGAACTGGGAACGTTTGGAGGAGTCCTCTGTCCGGAAGGACTTCAACTCCCACCTCCGGCGGGACTTCTCTGCCATCCCTGTGGAGGTTGGGGACATTGAACAGGAATGGGCAATGTTCAAAGCCTCTATTGCTAAAGCTGCAGATGCGAGCTGTGGCCAGAAGGTCTTAGGTGCCTCAAGGGGCGGTAACCCTCGAACACCCTGGTGGACAGTGGTGGTCAGGGAAGCCGTCCGACTGAAGAAAGAGTCCTACCGGGGTATGTTATCCCAGGGGACTCCGGAGGCAGTTGCAAGGTACCGGCGGGCCCGAAGGGCAGCGGCCGTGGCTGTGGACGAGGCTAAGCAGAGGGTGTGGGAGCAGTTCGGGGAATCCATGGAGAAGGACTATCGGGCGGCACCAAAGCTGTTCTGGAAGACCATACGGCACCTCAGGAGGGGGAAGCAGGGAACCATCCAAGCTGTGTACGGCAAGGATGGGACTTTGCTGACTTCAAGTGAGGAAGTCGTGGGGCGTTGGAAAGAGCACTTTGAGGAACTCCTGAACCCAAATACATCAGACACACCCTCCCTGATAGGAGCAGGGCCTGAGGATGATGGGGGATCGACGTTGATCTCTCGGAGTGAAGTCACTGAGGTAGTTAGACAACTCCACAGTGGCAAAGCTCCGGGGGTTGACGAGATCCGTCCAGAAATGCTGAAGGCTCTGGGTGTTGATGGGCGGTCTTGGTTGATACGCCTTTTCAACATTGCGTGGAAGTCTGGGACAGTGCCGAGGGAGTGGCAGACTGGGGTGGTGGTTCCCCTTTTCAAAAAGGGGGACCAGAGGGTGTGTGCTAATTACAGGGGTATCACACTACTCAGCCTCCCTGGGAAAGTTTACGCCAAGGTACTGGAAAGGAGGGTCCGGCCGATAGTCGAACCTCAGATTCAAGAGGAGCAATGTGGATTCCGTCCTGGTCGTGGAACAACTGACCAACTCTTTACGCTTGCGGGAATCCTGGAGAGGGCCTGGGAGTATGCCTATCCAGTCTACATGTGTTTTGTGGATTTGGAGAAGGCGTATGACCGCGTCCCTCGGGAGATCTTGTGGGAGGTGCTGAGGGAGTACGGAGTGAGGGGAACCCTGTTGAGGGCCATCCAATCTCTGTACAACCAAAGCGAGAGTTGTGTCCGGGTGCTTGGATGTAAGTCGGATCCGTTTCCAGTGGGGGTTGGTCTCCGCCAGGGCTGCGCTCTGTCACCTATCCTGTTTGTGATTTTCATGGACAGGATTTCTAGGCGGAGTCGTGGCCATGGCGGAGAGGGTATACGTCTCGGGGGGCTAAAGGTTGCGTCACTGCTGTTTGCAGATGATGTGGTCCTGATGGCACCTTCGGTTCGTGACCTTCAGCTCTCACTGGATCGGTTCGCAGCCGAGTGTTCAGCGGCTGGAATGAGGATCAGCATCTCCAAATCTGAGGCCATGGTTCTCAGCAGGAAACCGATGGTTTGTACAGTCCGGGTAGGGGACAGGACTCTGTCCCAGGTGGAGGAGTTTAAGTATCTCGGGGTCTTGTTCACGAGTGAGGGAAAGATGGAGAAGGAAATCAGCCGGAGAATCGGAGCAGCTGGGGCAGTATTGCAGTCTCTCTGCCGCACTGTTGTGACGAAACGGGAGCTGAGCCAGAAGGCAAAGCTCTCGGTCTACCGAGCTATCTACATTCCTACTCTCACCTATGGTCATGAAGTGTGGGTAATGACCGAAAGAATAAGATCGCGGATACAAGCGGCCGAAATGAGTTTCCTCAGAAGGGTGGCTGGCATCTCCCTTAGAGATAGGGTGAGAAGTGCAGTCACCCGAGAGAGACTCGGAGTAGAGCCGCTGCTCCTTCGCTTGGAAAGGAGCCAGCTTAGGTGGTTCGGGCATCTCGTGCGGATGCCTCACGAGCGTCTCCCTAGGGAGGTCCTCGTTGCACGTCCCACTGGGAGGAGGCCCCCCGGCAGGCCAAGGACCAGATGGGGGGATTACATCTCCTCTCTGGCCTGGGAACGCTTCGGGATTCCCCAGGAGGAAGTCGCAAATGTTGCTCTGGAGAGGGAAGTCTGGGGGTCTTTGCTGGAGCTGCTGTCCCCGCGACCCGATTCCGGATAAGCGGTTGAAGATGGATGGATGGATGGATATATATATATATATATATTCATATTCATGTATATATATATATATGTATATATATATATATATATATATATATATATATATATATATATATATATATATATATATATATATATATATATATATATATATATATATATATATATATATATATATATGTGTATATATATATGTACATAATATGTATATATATATATATATATATATATATATATATATATATATATATATATATATATATATATATATATATACACACACATATATATATATACACACACATATATATATATATATATATATATATATATATATATATATATATATATACATATATATATATATATATATATATGTATATATATATATATATATATATATATATATACACACATATATATATATATACATGAATTGTTATGTATATATATATATATATATGTATATATATATATATATATATATATATATATATATATATATATATATATATATATATATATATATATATATATATATATATATATATATATATATATATATATATATATATATATACATATACATTACACATTTTACTCGCAAACTTCATTATAACACTTATATAAGACTTTTAAAGTCATTTTGATAGTAGACTAATATAGCTAAAATAGATACTTATATCATGTGTTGCCTTCATTATAACACTTATAGAAGGGTTATACTTTTCTAGTCAGTGGACTGATGATGCAGAGGACGATGGGAACTGGTAAAGACATGAGTCTGCAGGCTAAGAGGATATGCAACTGTAGAAATGCACATTTTAATGTAAGCATCTCTTGTGTGGTCCATAACAAACTAACACAGTTAGTGGGGCGACGACTGTAATATCACGCCACATTTTACAGCAAATTAGTCACTGCGTAATTCAGTGAGTTATTATTTTGCTCTCACTCCCGACTCGTAGCGTGTATCTTTTTCTATCTTATCTCAATCTTGCTGATGGAGTGCAAAACAGAAGAGGTTGCCCTCGGGCTACGTACCACGCTCACAATGTGCCACCGTGATTTATTGTTCATTTATTGTCTTATCTAGCCGCAGCCTTCATGGATGTTTTTATTTTTTTTATAAATATATATATATATATAAAGCGAGATGCAAAGAAGCCGTGAACATTTGCACACCTCACCTGTGTCCCTGTTTTGTAGGAAGTGACACGGCCGTGGCTTTTGACAGGCTGCATGAGTGGCGTACTGTTGTTGTTGTTGTTGTTGTTGTTGTTGAATAGTGTGCGGTGTGTTGTACTCGTCACACAAATTGTCACAGCTACAGTAATTATGTCACTAATTATGCACTCATCACCATTGAACGTTGCCTATGCTGCTAAAATGTTCACACAGATATTACTGTGTATCTCAGGCCAATTATTTTGACTCAGGGGCCACATTTAGAGAAGAAAATGTGTCTGGGGGCCGGTATGTCTATTTTTAGGACCACTAATACAAAACCTCACAATAATTTCTGGTTGAATGCTCAAAACGCCTGCAAAAACGGAATGGAATTTTAAAAAAATGTACTGAATGAGACACCCAGAATGTACATGAAAATAAAGAATGTGGGATTTACAATATTAACTACGAAGGATAAAACACTGAATATTGACAACATATGAACGTCACCCCCCCTCTCCATCCACATATTTGACAATCAAGCGAAATGCAACAAAAACAGCGAAATATGAACACGAAGGGTAAAAAAACAAAACACTTACAATCTGATACATCTGATGTATCACTAAGCTTTAGAACTTTGTTGTGAAAATCTCCTTCCGCGTCTGTCCCTGACACCCACGATTCAGGAAACACTCAGTGGAAACGCTCCCCGCCCACACTGCCTGGTGCCTCGTCTGAGCTGCTGTGACTTAGATCAATGGTCCCCAACCTTTTTGTAGCTGGGGACCGGTCAACGCTTGAAAATTTGTCCCACGTACCGTTTTTTTTTTTTTTTTTTCATAAAGAAATACAATCATGTGTGCTTACGGACTGTATCCCTACAGACTGTATTGATCTATATTGATATATAGTGTATATGTTGTGTTTTTTATGTTGATTTAATTAAAAAAAAAAAAAAAAAGAAAAAAAAGAAAAAAATCTTGCGCGGCCCGGTACCAATCGGTCCGCGGACCGGTACCGGTGGTTGGGAACCACTGACTTAGATGACCATAGTAACTAATTAGATTATCAATCAATCAATCAATCAATGTTTATTTATATAGCCCTGAATCACAAAAGTCTCAAAGGGCTGCACAAGCCACAACGAGCCCACACAAGGGACGTCGATGTGAATGACAATTAGAAACCTTGGGGAGGATCACATATGTGGATAACCCCTCCTCTAAGTACAATAGATTACAATAATCTAAAATAAACTAAGATTAAAATAGTAACTAATTAGATGACCATAGTAACTAATTAGATTACAATAGTAACTAATTAGATGACCATAGTAACTTGTATATCATGCAAAAGCGCAGATTCCAACCATTGAAATACTTTGTGTAGGGCTTTGGAAAACCAGGAATTATGAACTCAAATTTGAATTTCCAGGAAAACCGGAATTTTCCTACATTTCAAAAACAAATGTATGAAATTTGTAGGTTTAATATATATCTTAAACTCAGATATTTAAGTTTCCATCTCAAATATCTAAAAAAAAATATTTGGGAATGTCCGGCAGGCCAGATTGAAAAGCCTAATGGGCCGAATGTGGCCCCCAGGCCTTAACTTGCCCAGGTCTGGTGTATCTGGTTCATACTGATTATTACATTACTATACCTAGGGATGGGCACCTTTCACAATTGAACCGATACGGTACCAATTTTCGGTACTCGTGTGTGCGCAAATACAAAACCCAAAAGCAGGGAAGTTGTCACTTGGGGAAATGGTAAATAAAAAGAGAATACAATAATTTGCAAATCCTTTTCAACTTATATTCAATTGAATAGACTGCAAAGACAAGATACGTAAAGTTCGAACAGAAAAACATTTTTTGCAAATATTAGCTCATTTGGAATGTGATGCCTTCCAAAATGTTTCAAAAAAGCTGGCACAAGTGGCGAAAAAGACTGAGAAAGTTGAGGAATGCTCATCAAACACTTATTTGGAACACACCACAGGTGAACTGGCTAATTGGGAACAGGTGGGTGCCATGATTGGGTGTAAAAGCAGCTTCCATGAAATGCTCAGTCGTTCACAAACAAGGACGGTGTGAGGGTCTCCACTTTGTCAACAAATGCGTGAGCAAATTGAGGAACAGTTTAAAGAACAACATTTCTCAACCAGCTATTGCAAGGAATTTAGGGTTTTCACCATCTACGCTCCGTAATATCATCAAAAGGTTCAGAGAATCTGGAGAAATCACTGCACCTAAGCAGCTAAGCTGAAAACCAACATTGAATCCCTGTGACCTTCGATCCCTCAGGCAGTACCGCATCGAAAAGCGACATCTGTGTGTAAAGGATATCACCACATGGGCTCAGGGGCACTTCAGAAAACCACTGTCAGTAACTACAGTTGGTCGCTACATCTGCAAGTGCAAGTTAAAACTCTACTATGCAAAGCAAAATACATTTATCAACAACACCCGGAAACACCAGAGGCTTCGCTGGGCCCGAGCTCATCTAAGATGGACTGATGCAAAGTGGAAAAGTGTTCTGTGGACTGACGAGTCCACATTTCAAATTGTTTTTGGAAACTGTGGACGTCGTGTCTTCCGGACCAAAGAGGACAAGAATCATCCGGATTGTTCTAGGCGCAAAGTGTAAAAGCCAGCATGTGTGATGGTATGGGGGTGTATTAGTGCCCAAGACATGGGTAACTTACACATCTGTGAAGGCACCATTAATGCTGAAAGGTACATACAGGTTTTGGAGCAACATATGTTGCCATCCAAGCAACGTTACCATGGACGCCCCTGCTTATTTCAGCAAGACAATGCCAAGCCACGTGTTACATCAACGTGGCTTCATAGTAAAAGAGTGCGGGTACTAGACTGGCCTGCCTGCAGTCCAGACCTGTCTCCCATTGAAAATGTGTGGCGCATTATGAAGCCTAAAATAGCACAAGGGAGACTTAAGCTGTACATCAAGCAAGAATTGGAAATAATTCCACCTGAGAAGCTTCAAAAATGTGTCTCCTCAGTTCCCAAACCTTTACTGAGTGTTGTTAAAAGGAAATGCCATGTAACACAGTGGTGAACATGCCCTTTCCCAACTACTTTGGCACATGTAGCAGCCATGAAATTCTAAGTTAATGATTATTTGCACAAAAAAGAATAAAGTTTATGAGTTTGAACATCAAATATGTTGTCTTTGTAGTGCATTCAACTGAATATGGCTTGAAAAGGATTTGCAAATCATTGTATTCCGTTTATATTTACATCTAACACAATTTCCCAACTCATATGGAAACGGGGTTTGTATATTTACTTCAGATGCAGTTGGCTTCAGCCCTCTACCAATTTTTTTTTCCAGCATCCTCACGGTCTTTTTTTTAAATGTATTTTTTATTTTTTATTTTTAATAATTAATTTATTAATCACTCAACAAAACAATACACAACAATACCACAATAATGCAATCCAATTCCAAAACCAAACCTGACCCAGCAACATTAAGAACAACAATAAACAGAGCAATTGAGAGCAATTGAGGACACACAAACACGACACGGAACAATCCAAATGCAGTGAAACAAAAATGAACATTATCGACAACAGCATCAATATTAGTAATGATTTCAAAATAGCAGTGATTTAAAAAAAAAAAAAAAAAAAAAAAAAAACCCTTATTGATATTATCATTAAAAACATTAATAAAAAATAATACAAAAATTAGAAATGAACAATAGTGTCACAGTGGCTTACACATCAAATCTCACAAGCTTGACAACACACTGTGTCCAATATTTTCCACAAAGATATAATAAGTCATATTTTGTTTAATTTACTAGTTGAAACAAATTTAAATAATGGATCCCATATTCCAATATATGACTCATTATTATCTAAACAGTTTGTTCTACTGATATCATCTCCATAGCTTGTGTGTACCAGTCAGTATGAGTTGGACTATCAACATCTATCCATTTTTTAAATATTACCCTTTTTGTTATTATGCATATTTAAAGAAAAGCATTTTTACTCTTGGATGACACGTTACTAAATTGATGTAGATCCCCAAGAATACAAGTTTGCAGTGTCATTGGGATGTTTATATTAAGGAATGTGATTGCTTCTTTTGTTGTTTTCAACCATAACTCTTTTATTCTCTGACATTCCCACAATAAATGAACACGAGTTCCCTCAGCTGCCCGACACTTCATACGTAACTTGCTATCTACTACACCAATTTGAAACAGCTGAGGAGAAATTAAAATCTATTCAATATCTTAAATTGAGTCAGTTTATCTTTAATACTTCTAAAGGGCTTATTGGCATTTTTCCAAATATCATTCCATGATATGTCTCTTTCATCTAAAATGTTTGAGTCCATCATCCATTTCCGAACACACGCATCATTTGCATTTTTAGTCCCCACGGTCTTGAAAATATATCTTAAAATAATTAATGTAAATAATAGATAATGTAGATTATTTTTCTCCCAATTCTAACATGGAATTTTGCTCATCAATCCTTTGAAATGTACTTTTTTCAACTCGATCCTAGCCTACTTTAAAAAAAAAGTTTCCCTGCACACAACTAAGTCCATGTATTCAAACTAGTGATCATTTGCCTAAATGTAGCACTGGCCTGCTCTGCAGCGGCTCTTTGAAGCCGGTAAGTACAACTGCCTTTTCAAAGCGCTTAATCTGATGTCCAAAACAAACTGGGATGAAAAAAAAGTTGCCGGCTCGTTCTCCACTCTAAACCCACGGGGAGTAATAACATGTCAGGATTTTCCCCCCCAATACACTTATTTACCCTCTCTTGCAGCATTTCCATGTTTGTTTGGCTCCCAAAGCAGCGCAAATAATCTCTTGGAAGAAAACTCTGCAAACAAGCAAGCGATGCTCCGCTGCCATGAACCCAGGACGTGGGATTAGACTTCATCGAGCTAATACTCCTACAGACAGCTTCTTTCTTCGCATGTTTGCCGTTATTAACACACAAAGCTTTGCAAATGTTTGTATGGACGGTAAACTCCGGGTATGGAATAGTCCATTATGGTAATGCACTTCAAGCAAAGAGGAAATACTTGGTGGTAGAAATAGTCTTAACTCTTTGAACTAACTTGTTCCTCATAATGTCATTCTTAGCACCATCTTTAGGTGTTATGTGTCCCAGATTATGGTACCGCAGGAGCAAAACACAGTGTGTGTGTGCAAGACCCACAATCCCTTGAACAACTACACGGTATTGCCTATTAGACCGAGTTGAGGGCTAACAGAACCCAAACTGGCTGTGAAATGGCAGGTCTCACTCACGTGTCTGGCCTAAAAACATATTTGAGGGCTGACAAAACCCAAATTGGCCGGTTTTATTGCAATATGCCTGCCTACAAGACAGAGTTGGGGGCTGTCAAAACCCCAAATTGGCCAGATTTAATGCAATCGGCTTGCCTATAAGACAGAGTTGAGGGCTGGCAAATACCCAAATTGGCCATGTCTCAATCAATCGGCTTGCCTTCAACAAAAGGTTTAGGGCTGACAAAACCCAAATTTGCTAGTTTTAATGCAATCGGCTTGCCTATAAGACAGAGTTGAGGGCTGACAAAAACCCAAATTGGACATGTCTCATTCAATCGGCTTGCCTTATAGACAGAGTTGAGGGCTGACAAAAACCCAAATTGGCCATGTCCTACTCAATCGGCTTGGCTACAAGACAGAGTTTAGGGCTGACAAAACCCAAATTGGCCGGTTTTAATGCAATAGGCTTGCCTACAAGACAGAGTTGAGGGCTGACAAAAACCAAATTGGCCGATTTTATTGCAATATGCTTGCCTACAAGACAGAGTCGAGGGCTGACAAAAACCCAAATTGGCCAGATTTAATGCAATCGGCTTGCCTACAAGACAGAGTTGAGGGCTGGCAAATACCCAAATTGGCCATGTCTCAATCAATCGGCTTGCCTTCAACAAAAAATTTAGGGCTGGCAAAACCCAAACTGGCTAGTTTTAATGCAATCGGCTTGCCTATAAGACAGAGTTGAGGGCTGACAAAAACCCAAATTGGCCATGTCTCATTCAATCGGCTGGCCTTATAGACAGAGTTGAGGGCTGACAAAAACCCAAATTGGCCATGTCTTACTCAATCGGCTTGGCTACAAGACAGAGTTTAGGGCTGACAAAACCCAAATTGGCCGGTTTTAATGCAATATGCTTGCCTACAAGACAGAGGTGAGGGCTGACAAAAACCCAAATTGGCCATGTCTTACTCAATCGGCTTGGCTACAGGACAGAGTTTAGGGCTGACAAAACCTAAATTGGCCGGTTTTAATGCAATAAGCTTGCCTACAAGACAGAGTTGAGGGCTGACAAAACCCAACATTTGGCCGGGTCGCACTCAATAAGCGTGCCTACAAGACAAAGTGGAGGGCTGACAAAACCCAACATTTGGCCGTGTCTCACTCAATCGGCTTGCCTACAAGACAGACTCGAGGGCTGACAAAAACCCAAATTGGCCGTGTGTCATTCAATCGGCTTGCCTTACAGACAGAGTTGAGGGCTGACGAAAACCCAAGTTGGCCATGTCTTACTCAATCAGCTTGGCTACAAGACAGAGTTTAGGGCTGACAAAACACAAATTGGCCAGTATTAATGCAATAGGCTTGCCTACAAGACAGAGTTGAGGGCTGACAAAACCCAACATTTGGCCATCCATCCATCCATCCATTTTCTACCCCATGTCTCACTCAATCGGCTTGCCTACAAGACAGAATTGAGAGCTGACAAAACCCAACATTTGGCTGTGTTTCACTCAATCGGCTTGCTTAAAAGACATAGTTGAGGGTTGATAAAACCCAAAATTGGCCGTGTCTCACTTAATCGGCCTGCCTACAAGACTGAATTGAGGGCTGAAAAAAATTTTTTTTAATCGCGTCTCACTCAATCGGCTTGCCTACAAGACAGTGTCGAGGGCTAACAAAAACCCAAATTGGCCATGTCTCACTTAATCGGCTTGCCTACAAGACTGAATTGAGGGCTGAATTTATTTATTTTTTAACCGCGTCTCACTCAATCGGTTTGCCTACAAGACATAGTTGAGGGCTGATAAAAACCCAAATTGGCTGTGTCTCACCTAATCGGCTTGCCTACAAGACTGAATTGAGGGCTGAAAAAAAAACAAATTTAACCGCGTCTCACTCAATCGGTTTGCCTACAAGACATAGTTGAGGGCTGATAAAAACCCAATTTGGCCGTGTCTCACTTAATCGGCTTGCCTACAAGACTGAATTGAGTGCTGAAAAAAATTGTTTTTAACCGCGTCTCACTCAATCGGCTTGCCTACAAGACAGTGTTGAGGGCTAAAAAAAAAACAAATTGGCCATGTTTCACTCAATCGACTTGCCTACAAGACTGAATTGAGCGCTGAAAAAACCCAAAATTGAACCGCGTCTCACTCAATCTGTTTGCCTACAAGACAGAGTTGAGGGCTGACAAAAACTCAAATTGGCCATGTCTCACTCAATCTGCTTGTCTACAAGACTGAATTGAGAGCTGACAAAACCCAAATTGGCCGTGTCTCACTTAATCGGCTTGCCTACAAGACTGAATTGAGGGCTGAAAAAAATGTTTTTTAACCACGTCTCACTCAATCGGCTTGCCTCCAAGACATAGTTGAGGGCTGATAAAAACCCAAATTGGCCGAGTCTCACTTAATCGGCTTGCCTACAAGACTGAATTGAGGGCTGAAAAAAAACTATTTTAACCGCGTCTCACTCAATCGGCTTGCCTACAAGACAGTGTTGAGGACTAACAAAAACCCGAATTGGCCATGTCTCACTTAATCGGCTTGCCTACAAGACTGAATTGAGGGCTGAAAAAAAAACAAATTTAACCTCGTCTCACTCAATCGGCTTGCCTACAAGACAGTGTTGAGGACTAACAGAAACCCGAATTGGCCATGTCTCACTTAATCGGCTTGCCTACAAGACTGAATTGAGGGCTGAAAAAAAACTATTTTAACCGCGTCTCACTCTATCGGCTTGCCTACAAGA
Source organism: Entelurus aequoreus (assembly GCF_033978785.1). NCBI lineage: Eukaryota > Metazoa > Chordata > Actinopteri > Syngnathiformes > Syngnathidae > Entelurus > Entelurus aequoreus. The sequence goes on along the minus strand of NC_084732.1, from coordinate 99,635,779 downwards.
CAGTGTTGAGGACTAACAAAAACCCGAATTGGCCATGTCTCACTTAATCGGCTTGCCTACAAGACTGAATTGAGGGCTGAAAAAAAACAAATTTAACCTTGTCTCACTCAATCGGCTTGCCTACAAGACAGTGTTGAGGGCTAACAAAAACCCTAATTGGCCATGTCTCACTTAATCGGCTTGCCTACAAGACTGAATTGAGGGCTGAAAAAAAAGTTTTTTAACCTTGTCTCACTCTATCGGCTTGCCTACAAGACAGTGTTGAGGACTAACAAAAACCCGAATTGGCCATGTCTCACTTAATCGGCTTGCCTACAAGACTGAATTGAGGGCTGAAAAAAAACTATTTTAACCGCGTCTCACTCTATCGGCTTGCCTACAAGACAGTGTTGAGGACTAACAAAAACCCGAATTGGCCATGTCTCACTTAATCGGCTTGCCTACAAGACTGAATTGAGGGCTGAAAAAAAACAAATTTAACCTTGTCTCACTCAATCGGCTTGCCTACAAGACAGTGTTGAGGGCTAACAAAAACCCTAATTGGCCATGCCTCACTTAATCGGCTTGCCTACAAGACTGAATTGAGGGCTGAAAAAAAAAGTTTTTTAACCTTGTCTCACTCAATCGGCTTGCCTACAAGACAGTGTTGAGGACTAACAAAAACCCGAATTGGCCATGTCTCACTTAATCGGCTTGCCTACAAGACTGAATTGAGGGCTGAAAAAAAACAAATTTAACCGCGTCTCACTCAATCGGCTGGCCTACAAGACAGTGTTGAGGGCTAACAAAAACCCTAATTGGCCATGTCTCACTTAATCGGCTTGCCTACAAGACTGAATTGAGGGCTGAAAAAAAAGTTTTTTAACCGCGTCTCACTCAATCGGCTTGCCTACAAGACAGTGTTGAGGACTAACAAAAACCCGAATTGGCCTTGTCTCACTTAATCGGCTTGCCTACAAGACTGAATTGAGGGCTGAAAAAAAACAAATTTAACCTCGTCTCACTCAATCGGCTTGCCTACAAGACAGTGTTGAGGACTAACAAAAACCCGAATTGGCCATGTCTCACTTAATCGGCTTGCCTACAAGACTGAATTGAGGGCTGAAAAAAAACAAATTTAACCGCGTCTCACTCAATCGGCTTGCCTACAAGACAGTGTTGAGGGCTAACAAAAATCCAAATTGGCCATGTCTCACTTAATCGGCTTGCCTACAAGACTGAATTGAGGGCTGAAAAAAAACTATTTTAACCGCGTCTCACTCAATCTGCATGCCTACAAGACAGTGTTGAGGACTAACAAAAACCCGAATTGGCCTTGTCTCACTTAATCGGCTTGCCTACAAGACTGAATTGAGGGCTGAAAAAAAACAAATTTAACCTCGTCTCACTCAATCGGCTTGCCTACAAGACAGTGTTGAAGGGCTAACAAAAACCCTAATTGGCCATGTCTCACTTAATCGGCTTGCCTACAAGACTGAATTGAGGGCTGAAAAAAATGTTTTTTAACCGCGTCTCACTCAATCGGCTTGCCTCCAAGACATAGTTGAGGGCTGATAAAACCCAAATTGGCCGAGTCTCATTTAATCGCCTTGCCTACAAGACGGAATTGAGGGCTGAAAAAAAACTATTTTAACCGCGTCTCACTCAATCGGCTTGCCTACAAGACAGTGTTGAGGACTAACAAAAACCCGAATTGGCCATGTCTCACATAATCGGCTTGCCTACAAGACTGAATTGAGGGCTGAAAAAAAACTATTTTAACCGCGTCTCACTCAATCGGCTTGCCTACAAGACAGTGTTGAGGGCTAACAAAAACCCGAATTGGCCTTGTCTCACTTAATCGGCTTGCCTACAAGACTGAATTGAGGGCTGAAAAAAAAGTTTTTTAACCGCGTCTCACTCAATCGGCTTGCCTACAAGACAGTGTTGAGGGCTAACAAAAACCCAAATTGGCCATGTCTCACTTAATCGGCTTGCCTACAAGACTGAATTGAGCGCTGAAAAAAGCCAAAATTGAACCGCGTCTCACTCAATCGGCTTGCCTACAAGAAAAAGTTCAGGGCTAAGGTTCAAAGCACAAAACAGCACAAACAATAACGCCCTTTTTCAGCGTGTTTGTCGGTGTAAAATGAAAACTGTTAGTTGAATACAAAACATTATGGCCGTCAGTGAAGAAAACTCCACAAATTTGCCACACCGTTTTATAAGCTGCAGCGCTCAAAGCGTGGGAAAAATGAAGTGGCTTATAGCGCAAACAAATATGGTACATGTAAGACATAAATATGATTTAATTGAGGCCAAAAATATGAAAAATATGACGTTTTTGTGGTTCTCAATTATTTCACGTCATCCGACCCCCAGGTGGGAACGCCCCACTGTGGGAGAAGCACTGCCGTGACTCCAGACAAGAAGGAAGGCCATGAAAGCGGTGGAAAAAGAACCAAAAAAAAAAAAAATCACCAATAAGCGTCATCAATAATTGATGCAGGTGTTGAAGAGAATATCAGTCAACATGACTCGTCTAATATTTCTTCTGCGGTGAGTCAAGGTTATCCACAGAAGCGGAGGCGGGGACAAGGTGAAGTTTTTTGGTGTGCAAAAAAAAAAAAAAAAAGGTTGCCAAACAAGAGTGAGGCGGAAAAAGAACTACAAGTGCACTGCGGTTAGAATACAAATAAAAACAAAGTGCAACACAACGACAAAACCCAAAAGCAGTGAAGTTGTCACGTTGTGTAAATAGTAAATAAAAAGAGAATACAACAAATCCTTTTCAACTTATATTCAATTGAATAGACTGCAAAAATAAGATACTTAACGTTCCAACTGTAAAACTGTGTTATTTTTTGCAAGTATTAGCTCATTTGGAATTCGATGCCTGCAGCATGTTTACAAAAAAGCTGGCACAAGTGGCAAAAAAGACTGAGAAAGTTGAGAAATGCTATATCAAAGACTTATTTGGAACATCCCACAGGTGAACGGGCTAATTGGGAACAGGTGGGTGCCATGATTGGGTATAAAAGCAGCTTCCGTGAAATGCTCGGTCATTCACAAACAAGGAACGGGGCGAGGGTCACCACTTTGTCAACAAATGCCTGAGCAAATTGTTTAAGAACAACATTTCTCGACCAGCTATTGCAAGGAATTTAGGGATTTCACCATCTACGCTCCGTAATATCATCAAAAGGTTCCGAGAATCTGGAGAAATCACTGCACGTAAGCCATGATATTACGGACCTTCGATCCCTCAGGCGGTACTGCGTCAAAAAGCCACATCAGTGTGTAAAGGACATCACCACATGGGCTCAGGAACACTTCAGAAAACCACTGTCAGTAAATAAGTCGGTCGCTACATCTGTAAGTGCAAGCTAAAACTCTACTATGCAAAGCCAAAGCCATGTATCAACAACACCCAGGAACGCCACCAGCTTTGCTGATGCAAAGTGGAAAAGTGTTTTGTGGTCTGACGAGTCCACATTCCAATTTTTTGGACCAAAAGAGGAAAAAGAACCATCCGGATTGTTCTAGGCGCAAAGTGTAAAAGGCAGCATGTGTGATGGTATGGAGGTGTATTAGTGCCCAAGACATGGGTAACTTACACATTTGTGAAGGCACCATTAATGCTGAAAGGTACATACAGCTTTTGGAGCAACATATGTTGCCATCCAAGCATTTTTTTATGGACGCCCCTGCTTATTATACCAAGACGATGCCATTCTGCACGTGTTACAACACCGTGGCTTTTTAGAAAAAGAGCGCGGGTACTAGACTGGCCTGCCTGTAGTCCAGACCTGTCTCCCATTGAAAATGTGTGGCGCATTATGATGCCTAAAATAGCAGAAGGGAGACTGTTGAACAACTTAAGCTGTACATCAAGCAAGAATGGGAAAGAATTCCACCAGAGAAGCTTCAAAAATGTGTCTCCTCAGTTCCCAAACCTTTACTGAGTGTTGTTAAAAGGAAAGGCCATGTAACACAGTGGTAAAAAAATGCCCCTCTGACAACTTGTTTGCAATGTGTTGCTGCCATTAAATTCTAAATTAATGACTATTTGCAAAAAAAAAAAAACATGAAATATGTTGTCTTTGCAGTCTATTCAATTAAATATAAGTTGAAAAGGATTTGCTAATAATTGTATTTTCTGTTTATTTCCCATTTACACAACGTGACAACTTCACTGCTTTTGTACATCACATGGTGTAACACTTACGTCTCAATTATATCTACTTTTAAAAAAAGATGCTGCAGGAAAACAACCATGCAGTCTTCTGGATGTCCTTACTTTTACATCTTTTACAACTAACCATATCTTTTTTTTCTTTTTTTTTTTTTAAAATAACTTGGCTGCACAAATTACATTTTCAAAGGCGCCAACTATTTGAAGGTGGGGCTCCTGGAGGGGACATCTTGAACTGGACGTCATTTGAATTTTAAAGAGTGCAAGTGTTCGACCCCAAAAAAGTTTTAAGAAGTTCTTTAGAAAGTCAAGTCTACTAGGAGAATTCCACTTTTAAACATAAAAAAGATGTATATTTTGTCTTTTGTTAAGTACTCTGAACAACTCGAGATGGGTACTTAACACAATTGAATTAAAAAAAAAAAAGGAAAAAAATAAATAAATAAAATAAAATAAAAAATAAAATAAAAATAAAAATACAATAAAAAAATAATAATAATAATAATAAATAAATAAATAAATAAGTACAACATTTAACCAATATAGCACCGATTCCCGCTACCTGGGAATCAGTAATGATACTCACTGTACCAGTTTATGTGGTAAAACATTTTTAATAATAAAATATTATTTTACAGTGAGCAAATAATGATACTTGTGCTGTCCAGTTGTTACAGTATATCTCTAAGTCCCATTTGCAAGTATTATTCAGTAGACTTTGGATGCAATTGCATAGACTACGGTGTGTTGCAGTGGTCAGGGAGTAGTCTTTGCCATTAAGTAGAATGTCTTGTCTTTTGTCGAGCCCTACAAAGTGTTTGTACTGTAAGTATTGCGCACATGGTGTTTTGACGGTAACGTGCATAGTGCTGAGTTGTAGTTTTTCCTCACCGAATTCAGAAGTGTTGATATCGCCATAAAACAGCTAACGCTGATCGGTAGCGTGTCTCTGGCGAGTCCGGCGTAAATTAGCATCGAGCTAGCGCATTTTGAAAAGCACATTCTTGCTCTGATGGCATGTTAAATTGTAATATCGACCAGGGGCAGAACAGCAGATAGCGCTTGGAGGATTTCCGTCCAAAACGTGCCATTTGTCGATATAAACAAGTATCAAATAATGCATGTCGTTGTGACTTGTGCAGCCCTTTGAGACACCCGTGATTTAGGGCTATATAAATAAACTTTGATTGATTGATTGATTGATGTTACTTATACATACAAGGTCCCCAAGGCAGAAGTGTATTACAAAGTATCCGGTAACAAACGTGTACGCATCATTCAATTTACCATGTCATTAGCTTAACTTTGTGTTGCCAAAAAAACAAATTACCACTCCACTTCAATTTAAAGACAGCATAGGTCAATTCCAGTTAGTGTATTTTTCATACCTACCATTGTTTTCTGACTTATTACTAGGAGCGTGAATCGTTGAGCACCTAACAATTCGAATTCAGTTTGTATTGGGAACTTTGTAATCAAGTAGTCAAACAAAATTGTCATTTTTAGATATATTTGAAAGCCTGAGTATTTCAGAAGGCACATTCATGGCAGTATGTAAGGAGTGCACAATAGGAAGAGAGATGTGCCATTCTTTATACGCTGAATACAATGTGGGAGGGAGTAAGCTCAGTTTGGAGGGGGGGGAGAGCATATGACGCAACTCAGCGGAGACAATGGTTCACTGGCAACTGGAACGAAGGAGCCGACATTTCGAAATGAGAAGACGAGAAGGGAGGAGATACACTTTCACAGTGAATCATGCGGACAAGGTCATTCTCTGGTCGGGAATGTGCCGTTTACAGAAGTGCTGCAGTTTGCGATGGCAAAGTGCAAGGATGCATGCATGATTTCCATCAAAAACTGCTTCTCGCACTGTATTATTTGGTTCAAAAGGAACAATAAAATGTTTTCAATCAATCAATCAATGTTTGTTTTTATAGCCCTAAATCACAAGTGTCTCAAAGGGCTGCACAAGCCACAACGACATCCTCGGTTCAGATCCCACATAAGGGCAAGGAAAAACTCACAACCCAGTGGGATGTCAATGAGAATGACAAGGGGAGACCAGATGCAATGGACGTCGAGTGGATCTAACATAATAGGTTGAGAGTCCAGTCCATAATGGATCTAACATAATAGTGTGAGAGTCCAGTCCATAGTGGATCTAACATAATAGTGAGAGTCCAGTCCATAGTGGATCTAACATAATAGTGAGAGTCCAGTCCATAGTGGATCTAACATAATAGTGAGAGTCCAGTCCATAGTGGATCTAACATAATAGTGAGAGAGTCCAGTCCATAGTGGATCTAACATAATAGTGAGAGTCCAGTCCATAGTGGATCTAACATAATAGTGAGAGTCCAGTCCATAGTGGATCTAACATAATAGTGAGAGTCCAGTCCATAGTGGATCTAACATAATAGTGAGAGTCCAGTCCATAGTGGATCTAACATAATAGTGAGAGTCCAGTCCATAGTGGATCTAACATAATAGTGTGAGAGTCCAGTCCATAGTGGATCTATAATAACAAATAATGACACATATTGTATTGGTTTTTAAAATAAAAAATATCAAAATGGCCCCCGCTTGCTTTGATTTTTCAGTGTGTGGCCCTCAGTGAAAAAAGTTTGGACACATCTGGACACATTTTCAGGACTTATGCAGATCCCAAATACAGATCAATTTATTGTGAACGTCTCTGAGTGGGGGAGGGTTCTCCTGGTTCCGACAGATCTCTCGATAGACAGGTTGGAGCAAGTCTTTTATTTTTCATACACAAGTATGACGTGCTTTCTAGCAATATATTTACGACTTTTCAGTCCCGTGTGTCTCAGTGCGTGCGCTCTCTCTCTCTCTATCTCAAACTCCAACTCCCAACAGCGTGTCTCTGACCGGCTGCTGCTAATAAAGGCGACAGGTGATTAGACAACAAACCCCAGTTTAGCAATCTAATCACCTGTCAGCCGTGTTTCAAAGCCAACCCTGGCACACCCTGCTCCCGCGGCAGGCCCGCAGGCCACGCCCCCCTCCACAGTTATACTAATTTCACTTGGTCAAACATTGCACACGGCAAAATAACACGAATATGTACTACGATTTGTGCTGATATTGTATCAGAATGAAAACAATATCAGACAATACAACAAAGTTGTATCAGGACACGCCCACTGGTAGCGGTTTGGAGTCGGACAAAAAAAATACGTTTGGGCGGCCGCAATTTAATTGCAATCACACAAAGTATTTGCTTCCAGTTACATTTATTTTAATCCCGAGTCAAATTATCGCGACGCCGTTGCCATTTTCAAAGCGTGCGTCCTCTAATGCATTCCGGGCTTTTGTCAAATGATTGAGTTCTTCCTTGATGCGAGCGCTCTCCCTGCGAGTTGGCAGGCGGCAGGCTGGCAGGCGCGGCGGCGCGGGGCAGTTGGCATATTCTCCTAATTGAAAACACAAAGGGAGTGAAACAGTCTTTTGAATTCGAATGAAGACGAGGTTTCGGGAAACAAATAAACACGGACATATTTATGTGGCTCGATTTCAGAATGTCTGATAAGCCTCGGTTGGGACGATTGTTTTGCGAGGCCCATCTGCCGCCCAGGGACTCGCTTAATTGTCCTTTTTTTTTTTTTATGAGCATTTTTGATTAAGGTTACTGATGCAGCACCAATGAAGACTATCTTTTGGGATATTGCTCGAATGTATTTTTTTTTACAAATGGGAACAAATCATACAAAACAAACAATATCCTAGTCTACAAATTTAATGTTTTACTCCTCACTGGATAGGACGGACTGTTATTTACCCCGCGTCGGGGGAATTACGTTGTTGCCGGGCAGGTTTTTGCACACAGCAACCCAAATAAAGCGTAAAAAAGATATGAATAAATACTGCGTATTGTTAAAGTTAAAGTACCAATGATTGTCACACACACACACTAGGTGTGGTGAAATGTGTCCTCTGCATTTCACCCATCACACTTGTTCCCCCCCTGGGAGGTGAAGGGAGCAGTGAGCAGCAGCGCTGGCCGCGCCTGGGAATCATTTTTGGTGATTTAACCCACAGTTCCAACCCTTGATGCTGAGTGCCAAGCAGGGAGGTAATGGGTCCCATTTTTATAGTCTTTGGTATGACTCGGCCGGGATTTGAACTCACAACCTACACGATCTCAGGGCGGCCACTGAGTAGGTAAGGTATCTCTAAGGGAGAGCCCCGCCACCCGGCGGAGGAAACTCATTTCGGCCACTTGTACCCGTGATCTTGTCCTTTGGGTCATAACCCAAAGCTCATGACCATAGGTGAGGATGGGAACGTAGATCGACCGGTAAATTGAGAGCTTTGCCTTCCGGCTCAGCTCTTTCTTCACCACAACGGATCGATACAGCGTCCGCATTACTGAAGACGCCGCACCGATCCGCCTGTCGATCTCACGATCCACTCTTCCCTCACTCGTGAACAAGACTCAGAGGTATTTGAACTCCTCCACTTGGGGCAGGGTCTCCTCCCCAACTCGGAGATGGCACTCCACCCTTTTTCTGGGCTTTGCGGTCTTTTTCATTGAAATTAAAACATTGTGACGTTTGGCAACTTAAGTTAGGTTAAATTTAAGTTAAAGTACCAATGATTGTCACGCACGCACTAGGTGTGGTGCAATTTGTCCTCTGCATTTGACCCATCGCCCTTGTTCACCCCCTGGGAGGTGAGGGGAGCAGTGAGCCGCGCCCGGGAATCATTTTGGTGATTTAACCCCCAATTCCAACCATTGATGCTGAGTGCCAATCAGGGAGGTAATGGGTCCCATTTTTATAGTCTTTGGTATGACTCGGCAGGGGTTTGAACTCACAACCTACCGATCTCAGGGCAGACACTCTAACCACTAGGCCACTGAGTAGGTAAGGTATCTCTAAGGGAGAGCCCCGCCACCCGGCGGAGGAAACTCATTTCGGCCACTTGTACCTGTGATCTTGTCCTTTGGGTCATAACCCAAAGCTCATGACCATAGGTGAGGATGGGAACGTAGATCGACCGGTAAATTGAGAGCTTTGCCTTCCGGCTCAGCTCTTTCTTCACCACAACGGATCGATACAGCGTCTGCATTACTGAAGACGCCGCACCGAACCGCCTGTCGATCTCACGATCCACTCTTCCCTCACTCGTGAACAAGACTCAGAGGTATTTGAACTCCTCCACTTGGGGCAGGGTCTCCTCCCCAACCCGGAGATGGCACTCCACCCTTTTTCTGGGCTTTGCAGTCTTTTTCATTGAAATTAAAACATTGTGACGTTTGGCAACTTAAGTTAGGTTAAAGTTAAGTTAAAGTACCAATGATTGTCACGCACGCACTAGGTGTGGTGCAATTTGTCCTCTGCATTTGACCCATCGCCCTTGTTCACCCCCTGGGAGGTCAGGGGAGCAGTGAGCAGCGCCCGGGAATCATTTTGGTGATTTAACCCCCAATTCCAACCATTGATGCTGAGTGGCAATCAGGGAGGTAATGGGTCCCATTTTTATAGTCTTTGGTATGACTCGGCCGGGGTTTGAACTCACAACCTACCGATCTCAGGGCAGACACTCTAACCACTAGGCCACTGAGTAGGTAAGGTATTTCTAAGGGAGAGCTCCACCACCCGGCGGAGGAAACTCATTTCGGCCGCTTGTACCTGTGATCTTGTCTTTTCGGTCATAACCCAAAGCTCATGACCATAGGTGAGGATGGGAACGTAGATCGACCGGTAAATTGAGAGCTTTGCCTTCCGGCTCAGCTCTTTCTTCACCACAACGGATCGATACAGCGTCCGCATTACTGAAGACGCCGCACCGATCCGCCTGTCGATCTCACGATCCACTCTTCCCTCACTCGTGAACAAGACTCAGAGGTATTTGAACTCCTCCACTTGGGGCAGCGTCTCCTCCCCAACCCGGAGATGGCACTCCACCCTTTTTCTGGGCTTTGCGGTCTTTTTCATTGAAATTAAAACATTGTGACGTTTGGCAACTTAAGTTAGGTTAAAGTTAAGTTAAAGTACCAATGATTGTCACGCACGCACTAGGTGTGGTGCAATTTTTCTTCTGCATTTGACCCATCGCCCTTGTTCACCCCCTGGGAGGTGAGGGGAGCAGTGAGCCGCGCCCGGGAATCATTTTGGTGATTTAACCCCCAATTCCAACCATTGATGCTGAGTGCCAATCAGGGAGGTAATGGGTCCCATTTTTATAGTCTTTGGTATGACTCGGCCGGGGTTTGAACTCACAAGCTACCGATCTCAGGGCGGACACTCTAACCACTAGGCCACTGAGTAGGTAAGGTATTTCTAAGGGAGAGGTGAGGATGGGAACGTAGCTCACGATCCACTCTTCCATCACTCGTGAACAAGACTCCGAGCTACTCGAACTCCTCCACTTGGGACAGGGTCTCTTAGCCAACCCGGAGATGGCACTCCACCCTTTTTCCGGCTTTGCGGTCTTCTTGTGGTGAAGTCGAAGAACGTTGAGGTCGTCCTGGTCAGTGTGTTGGCGCCATTGCCGCTACGGAGCCTCTGCCGGTCGACGCGGTTCGTTTAGGTCGGAACGCGTCGACATTACTCGTCAACACTTCAGTTCATTAGTTGGACGTCACGAGTACGGCATCATTTTCACCATTTGGCAAACGGGCACATGAGTGGCGGCCAGCGTACGCATTACTGAAGACGCCGCACCGACCCGCCTGTCGATCTCACGATCCACTCTTCCATCACTCGTGAACAAGACTCCGAGCTACTCGAACTCCTCCACTTGGGGCAGGGTCTCCTCCCCAACCCGGAGATGGCACTCCACCCTTTTCCAGGCTCTGCGGTCTTCTTGTGGTGAAGTCGAAGAATGTTGAGGTCGTCCTGTTCAGTGCGTTGGCGCCATTGCCGCCACGGAGCCTCTGCCGGTCAATGTGGTTTGTTTAGGTCGGAAAGCGCCGACATTGCTCGTCAACACCTCGGTTCATTAGTCGGACGTCATGAGTACGGACATCATTTTCACGTTTTGGCAAACGGAGTGGCCAGCGTCCGCATTACTGAAGACGCCACATCGATCCGCCTGTCGATCTTGCGATCCACTCTTCCCTCACTCGTGAACAAGACTCCGAGGTAATTGAACTCCTCCACTTGGAGCACTCCACCCTTTTCCAGGCTTTGCGGTCTTCGTGTGGTGAAGTCGAAGAACGTTGAGGTGGTCCTGTTCAGTGCGTTGGCGCCATTGCCGCTACGGAGCCTCTGCCGGTCGACGCGGTTCGTTTAGGTCGGAACGCGTCGACATCACTCGTCAACACTTCAGTTCATTGGTCGGACGTCACGAGTACGGACATCATTTTCACGATTTGGCAAACGGGCGCATGAGTGGCGGCCAGCGTACGCATTACTGAAGACGCCGCACCGATCCGCCTGTCGATCTCACGATCCACTCTTCCATCACTCGTGAACAAGACTCCGAGCTACTCGAACTCCTCCACTTGGGGCAGGGTCTCCTCCCCAACCCGGAGATGGCACTCCACCCTTTTCCAGGCTCTGCGGTCTTCTTGTGGTGAAGTCGAAGAATGTTGAGGTCGTCCTGTTCAGTGCGTTGGCGCCATTGCCGCCACGGAGTCTGTGCCGGTCAATGTGGTTCGTTTAGGTCAGAAAGCGCCGACATTGCTCGTCAACACCTCGGTTCATTAGTCGGACGTCATGAGTACGGACATCATTTTCACGTTTTGGCAAACGGAGTGGCCAGCGTCCGCATTACTGAAGACGCCACACCGATCCGCCTGTCGATCTTGCGATCCACTCTTCCCTCACTCGTGAACAAGACTCCGAGGGAATTGAACTCCTCCACTTGGGGCACTCCACCCTTTTCCAGGCTTTGCGGTCTTCGTGTGGTGAAGTCGAAGAACGTTGAGGTGGTCCTGTTCAGTGCGTTGGCGCCATTGCCGCTACGGAGCCTCTGCCGGTCGACGCGGTTCGTTTAGGTCGGAACGCGTCGACATCACTCGTCAACACTTCAGTTCATTGGTCGGACGTCACGAGTACGGACATCATTTTCACAATTTGGCAAACGGGCGCATGAGTGGTGGCCAGCGTACGCATTACTGAAGATGCCGCACCGATCCGCCTGTCGATCTCACGATCCACTCTTCCATCACTCGTGAACAAGACTCCGAGCTACTTGAACTCCTCCACTTGGGGCAGGGTCTCTTAGCCAACCCGGAGATGGCACTCCACCCTTTTCCAGGCTTTGCGGTCTTCGTGTGGTGAAGTCGAAGAACGTTGAGGTGGTCCTGTTCAGTGCGTTGGCGCCATTGCCGCTACGGAGCCTCTGCCGGTCAACGCGGTTCGTTTAGGTCGGAACGCGTCGACATTACTTGTCAACACTTCAGTTCATTAGTCGGACGTCACGAGTACGGACATCATTTTCGCGATTTGGCAAACGGGCACATGAGTGGCGGCCAGTGTACGCATTACTGAAGATGCCGCACCGACCCGCCTGTTGATCTCACGATCCACTCTTCCATCACTCGTGAACAAGACTCCGAGCTACTTGAACTCCTCCACTTGGGGCAGGGTCTCCTCCCCAACCCGGAGATGGCACTCCACCCTTTTCCAGGCTTTGCGTCTTCTTGTGGTGAAGTCGAAGAACGTTGAGGTCGTCCTGTTCAGTGCGTTGGCGCCATTGCCGCCACGGAGCCTCTGCCGGTCGACGCGATTCGTTTAGGTCGGAAAGCGTCAACAATACTCATCAACACCTCAGTTCATTAGTCGGACGTCACGAGTACAGACATCATTTTCACGATTTGGCAAACGGGCGCATGAGTGGCGGCCAGCGTCCCCATTTGGCTGATTCATCCAGCGGATCCGCTCACTCTGTCAAGATGTTTCGCCGTGATTACAGACTACCCTTCTGCAACGCGCTTGACTAAACCCCGGCCTCCTTGTCTCCTCAACGCCACTTTTTAAAAAAAAGAACGTGCGCACGGACGGCACGTCCGCGGGGCTTCTGCTCGTGAATGAATATAGAAGAATATTAAAAGGTTACTGTCATCAATTATGGTTAAGGGAGGGCTCGGTGCGCGGGTGGGTGGAGTGTAAAATTCTGTTTTAGAGAAAAAAGATGGTGCGGCGGATTTAGGTCACCTCAGATTAAGATAAATGGTTGCCTCGGAAAGCCAAATAAGTTTCTCGCTCCCATCCATAACGCTATTGCAACACCCGAGAATACAGATACCATCTTGTACACAGCCTAGCATAAACATGACATAAACATGTTCATGGTGCCGAGATTTGTCGAAATTGTTCACCGTTTCTGTTAGTCTGTTACTGAAACGTCTTAACGGTTTTGGTGCTCCACGTGAAGGAATTAGAGTCAGATGATTTCCATATTTAACCCTCGCTCCGTTCCCAGCATAATCAGTATTTTACCGTACCGATTAACAAGTAATCACTTAATCATGTATTACTAATAAGCCTCTTAGTTTACTGTCATATGCATGACGGCGTGCGGGTCTTGGGGGAGACGTCAGGAAGTATTCCGAAAGGTTTTCGAGGCTCTGCAGCGCAGTTTACTCAACTGACCCTCTGGAAACAAAGGACTTTCAAGCAGGCCCTTTGAGGCCCATTAAATGCATGCAAACATGGATCACTCTCGATGGTAGTTTTTTTTTTTGCTGGAGCGCGGTGGATGAAGGTCAGCGGATCAAAAGCTTTTGGCTGGCATTTCTTGGTGCCTGATGAGCCCTCTTGGGTTTCATTGATTAGCCAATGAGAGACTTGGTGGGGACGACATTGAACAGATAAAAACAAAGTGACTTGTCCTGCTCCAGATGAAGAAAACTTATTTTCCCTTCAGTCGCCCCCCGTGAGATGTTAGTTATCCCGGGATTCTCCGCGGCAACAAGACACTTAATCTGAGTTTGTGCACTGTCAAAGATCCTCAAGTTGCCGAAAGTGCCGATAAGAGCCCCGACTCGTACTACGTAGTTACAGCCAAAACGGTCTATGGATGAAAACTTGAATCTCGTGAGCAGGGCTAACTCTGAAGATATTAGAAGCCTTTTCATTGGAGCCTACGCACAAAAACCTAGCACACCCTTGTGTTTCTGTCACAATAGACCCTTTTCTGCCAAAAAGTTCAGGATTCAAAGGATCCAGGAACCTCTAGTTCCTGGAACTAGAGGTTCCTGTAGAAGTGTGTGGTTTGTGTTTCCACCGCATTTCACAGTTCAGGTAGATTCTACAAATCTGGCTGATGACGTATTATTTCTACACTGATACCATGTAAATAAACAGACACACTTATGTCATTGTTTTTTTTTACTTAAAAGTAAGTCAATGAAACACAAAGCAATAATATACAAAACGATATAATAAAAAAAATAATAAAGTGTACCGAGTTGTTCGTATACAGTCAGGCTTTTGTTCGCGATGTCAGAAAGTTGTCCTCTCGGTAAATGTTGAATTCATGAGGGCCAGGCGATTCGTTTTGGTCCATTTCAGCTGTAAGTAACAATATATAAATAATAACCGTCATTGTTTATCTGTAAATAACAATATATAAATAATTACTGTCAGTGTTATCTATAAATGACAATATAGAGATATTAACTGTCAGTGTTTATCTGTAAATAACAATATATACATAATACATGTCAGTGTTTATCTGTAAATAACAATGTATAAATAATAAATGTCAGTGTTTATCTGTAAATAACAATATATAAATAATAAATGTCAGTGTTTATCTGTAAATGACAATATATAAATAATAAATGTCAGCGTTTATCTGTAAATAACAATATATAAATAATACATGTCAGTCTTCATCTGTAAATAACAATGTATAAATAATAAATGTCAGTGTTTATCTGTAAATAAAAATATATATAAACAATACAAGTCAGTGTTTAATTGTAAATATCCATATATGAATAATAAATGTCAGTGTTTATATGTACATAACAATATATACAAAATAAATGTCAGCATGTGTGTCTGTAAATAGCAATATATAAATCATACACGTCATTGTTTATACGTAAATAACAATATATAAACAATAAATGTCAGTGTTTATACGTAAATAACAATATATAAAAAAATACATGTCAATGTTTATCTGTAAATAAAAATATATGAATAATACATGTCAGTGCTTATCGGTAAATAGCAATATATAAACAATAAATGTCAGTGTTTATTTGTAAATATAAATATATGAACAATAAATGTCAGTGTTTATATGTACATAACAATATATAAAAAATGGATGTCAGTGTGTATTCGTAAATAACAATACATAAATCATACATGCCAGTGTTTATCTGTATATAACAATATATAAATGATAGATGTCAGTGTTTATCTGTAAATAACAATATCTAAATAATATATGTCAATGTTTATCTGTAAATAACAGATATAAATAATGCATGCCAGTGTTTATCTGTAAATAACGGTATATTAATAATAAATGCCAGTGCTTATCTGTAAATAACAATATATAAATAATAAATGTCATTGCTTATCTGTAAATAACAATATATAAATAATATATTTCAGTGTTTATCTGTAAATAACAATATATAAAAAAATACATGTCAATGTTTATCTGTAAATAAAAATATATGAATAATACATGTCAGTGCTTATCGGTAAATAGCAATATATAAACAATAAATGTCAGTGTTTATTTGTAAATATCAATATATGAACAATAAATGTCAGTGTTTATATGTACATAACAATATATAAAAAATGGATGTCAGTGTGTATCCGTAAATAACAATACATAAATCATACATGCCAGTGTTTATCTGTATATAACAATATATAAATGATAGATGTCAGTGTTTATCTGTAAATAAAAATATCTAAATAATATATGTCAATGTTTATCTGTAAATAACAGATATAAATAATGCATGTCAGTGTTTATCTGTAAATAACGGTATATTAATAATAAATGCCAGTGCTTATCTGTAAATAACAATATATAAATAATAAATGTCAGTGCTTATCTGTAAATAACAATATATAAATAATACATGTCATTGCTTATCTGTAAATAACAATATATAAATAATATATTTCAGTGTTTATCTGTAAATAACAATATATAAAAAAATACATGTCAATGTTTATCTGTAAATAAAAATATATGAATAATACATGTCAGTGCTTATCGGTAAATAGCAATATATAAACAATAAATTTCAGTCTTTATTTGTAAATATCAATATATGAACAATAAATGTCAGTGTTTATATGTACATAACAATATATAAAAAATGGATGTCAGTGTGTATCCGTAAATAACAATACATAAATCATACATGCCAGTGTTTATCTGTATATAACAATATATAAATGATAGATGTCAGTGTTTATCTGTAAATAACAATATCTAAATAATATATGTCACTGTTTATCTGTAAATAACAGATATAAATAATGCATGTCAGTGTTTATCTGTAAATAACAGATATAAATAATGCATGTCAGTGTTTATCTGTAAATAACGGTAAATTGATAATAAATGCCAGTGTTTATCTGTAAATAACAATATATAAATGATAAATGCCAGTGCTTATCTGTAAATAACAATATATAAATAATATATTTCAGTGTTTATCTGTAAATAACAATATATAAATCATAAATGCCAGTGCTTATCTGTAAATAACAATATATAAATAATAAATGCCAGTGCTTATCTGTAAATAAAGTGTTTATCTGTAAATAACAATATATAAATCACACATGTCAGTGTTTATATGTAAATAACAATATACAAATAATATATGTCAGTGTTTATCTGTAAATAACAATATATGAATCATAAATGTCAGTGTTTATCTGTAAATAACAATATATGAATCATAAATGTCAGTGTTTATCTCACGCCTGCAACGCGAACACATCAGCTTTAGCGTCATCTTGTTAGCATAAGCATCCTATTCACTGGGGTTGAGGCTAATCACTACACACATCGAGTGTCACGGGCTACTTTTACAACTTGTAATAAAATAAATAGTGAATATTTGATGTGATTCACCTTTGTTCAACTCGTGTGCTGCCGCATTTATTTCCCATTTGTTTAGCTATTCCTCGTCCTGCAGTGATAATGGTACTTGTAAGAAACATAGTTTTTTCAAGATTAGGGATTCAGAAGTAGATAAAACACTGCGGGTGGACGTTAGCCGTCAGCTTGGTAAGAGCTAAGCTTCGGTGTTTATGGCTTCAACTTTATTTATTTGTTTTATTTTTTATTTTTTCAATTTTTTGTCCTGTCCAGCTTCTCAGGCAAATCGTATTGTTGTTGTTATTGGTAGTTTTTAAGCCAAAATGCGTCCATTCTTCCTTTTCTACCTCCACTCTGTTTCTGCTTGTAAGTGCGTTGCCTAATATGAGCGTCTGCTGGCTTTCAGGAGCACCAAAGTACCATTTTTTAATTCATTAGAATGATTTATTATTTTTAAACCCTACCGCTAACAGGTGTGACTGTAATAACTAAAGTAGTTCTTTTTCAGCGAGCGGTCTGACAATATTGGAGGTGAGCTCCGGAGAAGCGGAGCTGATTAAAAACAATCCTGTGTGACATTCTGCTCAAGTGGCTTCATTTTAGAAGTGCTCTATTACTATATTTCCCTTACAGCATTCTCTTTGAATTTGAAAAGGAATATTTGATTACATTGGGACAAAAAAAAATGACCCCTTTCATAATCCCACAAGTGTTTTTAATTAAGCCGTTAATAATGAAGATGTACATAGTGGAATAGAGTGGCGGGCGGGCAGATAATTGAGCGGAGGCAGGACATTGGCTACCTTGGCACGTATTTGGCTTGTTTTTGCAGAATATTGACCAGCAAAACTGTTTAATGTACGTTGAAATGAAGTTATTGATGTCACGTGTCAGCGGTGTGTATTGTCCGGGCTGGGGTGTGTTAAGATAAATGTCAAAACGGAGGATATTCAGTAAATACATAGCTCACTGTCATGCCTTAGTGCAGGGGTCTCAAACTCAATTTAAGTGGGGGGCCGCTGGAGGGAGAGTCTGGGTGAGGCTGGGCTGCACATAGTATTCATTTCAAAATTGGATTTATTTTTTTGAAATTATATATATATATATAAAATTTAACATTATTATTGATTTATTTTATTTGTTGTACTTTATTTTATTTTAATTTTGAAAAAAATTGTTGACTAATTCTGCTAGCAGCTATAGTGACCTTGAGCTGTGGTATATACATATATGTGTGTGAGTGCGTGTGTGTGTGTGTGTGTGTGTTTGTGTGTGTGGGTGTGTGTGTGTGTGTGTGTGTGTGTGTGTGTTTGTTTGTGTGTGTGGGTGGGTTTGTGTGTGTTTGTTTGTGTGTGTGGGTGTGTGTGTGTGTGTGTGTGTGTTTGTTTGTGTGTGTGGGTGGGTGTGTGTGTGTTTGTTTGTGTGTGTGGGTGGGTGTTCGTGTGTGTGTGTGTGTGTGAGTGTGAGTGTGAATGTGTGTGTCTATATATAAATATATATATATATATATATATATATATATATATATATATACATATAAATATATATTTTTATATATATATATATATATATATATATATATATATATAAATATATATATTTATATATATATATATATATATATATATATAAATATATATATATATATATATGTATGTGCATATAGATATATATATATCTAAATATATATATTTTTATATATATATATATATATATATATATATATATATATATATATATATATATATATATATGTATATATATATATATATATATATTTTTTATATATATATATATATATATATATATATATATATATATATATATATATATATATATATATATATATATATATATATATATATTTATATATATATATATATATAAAAATATATATATTTAGATATATATAGATATATATTTATATCTGACCATTTTAAATATATATGTATGTGCGTATATATATATATATATATATATATATATATATATATATATATATATATATATATATATATATATATATATATATATATATATATATATATATATATATATATATATATATATATATATATATATATATATATATATATATATATACGCATATACATATATATATATATATATATATATATATATATATATATATATATATATATATATATATATATATATACGCATATACATATATATATATATATATATATATATATATATATATATATATATATATATATATATATATATATATATATATATATATATATATATATACGCACATACATATATATTTAAAATGGTCAGAGACAGTTACTTACAGGAATTTGTTCTCTATATGATCAATGTGTGTTTGTTGTAATGTATTGTTGCGTGGTATTGACAATGTATGATACACATTTGGCCGAGGATAAGAATATTAATGTGATGATGATATTGTAACACATTTAAATGTGTCTAAAACATAACAAACAACTATTATCCATAGTCCCAGAAAAGAAAAAAAAAAACCTTATACAAGAAAACAAACAACAACAAAGCATGTTTTCCTTTCTGCTGGTGGAGGAAAGAAATAGAAGAGAGAGAGAGAGAGAGTAAACATTGCAAAAGAGCGTCATGTTAATGAATGCGTTCCCAAGCTTGTTGGCTTCTGCACTAAAATATGAAAATAAGCCCCGACTTTGACATCTGGGATTCACTGTTCTCAGAATGTATAATCCTCAAGTGAGATTAGCATCGTAAAATAGATGCAAAACATCCTCCGCCGTGCGCGAGAGGTTACTGTGTACACAAACACATTTTGGGGCCGCGTGCTCATCAGCATTGGTCAAAATGAGGCCCCTGGGCATTGTTGGAGATACATAATGAGGACGAGGCGTCGCACATCACAAGAGGCTCAACGCCGTCCTCGGAGTTATTTTTTTTCAGCGAGCTCGTGCAAACAATAAAACACAGGTAGGTGTTTCTGCGAGTGGGAAGACATTTCTTTCTTTTTCAATCAACACATTCTAAATGATATACTCTCTCTTTCTTTGGATGCTCAGAATGTCTCATTTTTGCTTCTAATTAGCAATTATAACCTTTTTCAATTTGTTTTTATAACTAATTTAAACTCTGTCTTTGTTCTGTTACCTAAAGTCGGCAACTCAAACATCATATAGCACACCAGAAGTGTTCCAGTCCGATACTGAT
The DNA here is from genome assembly GCF_033978785.1 of Entelurus aequoreus. Classification (NCBI taxonomy): domain Eukaryota; kingdom Metazoa; phylum Chordata; class Actinopteri; order Syngnathiformes; family Syngnathidae; genus Entelurus; species Entelurus aequoreus. The sequence continues at coordinate 99,615,399 of NC_084732.1, read as the reverse complement.
AACAGATGTTGGTCTGTTATCGGCCAAACAAAGAGTATCGGATGATACAAGCTAACCAGTTAACACCCAAATGTCCTCCGATAAGCACATAAGTTATTTTATTTTACTAAAGTCATTTACAAAACATGCTAGGCTATAAAATACTAAGAGCAATCAGCTACACGGCAGCTAAGCACACAATAGCGCACAAGCTAGACATACGTAGTAATAATCAAACAATAAAACGGCACATTAGTCAATATAAACAAGTAACAAATAATTATAGTTGCATATTACTTACACATACAAAGTCTCCAGGGCAGAAGCGTGTTAGAAATTACCCAGTAACAAGCGTGTCCGCACCATTCAACTGACTATAATTAACACAGCCAGCATAGTAACGGTACCTGCAGGTTTAATATAAAATAAACAATCACATTGTATTCATTTTAGCATTTAAGAAAGCTAGCGATTAGCTCTGAAATTTCCAGCGAGCCATCAAAACCGCTAGCTGCAAGTTAGCTACTCGCGCACCACACTATTATTTGAATATTTAGTATTGCACAATAACAAGGTACCTATAGGACTAGTTTCATTTAAAACACAATTATGTACAGGTAGGGGGTCCCCACTGGAACTCTCCATCAGTTTGGGGGTTCCCTCTCCTCTCTAAGTCCACAGCAAATCCCTCCTTCCTTTCAGGCTTGTTTGTTGGTCTTTTTGGACCTGTATTGAGTAAACAAAATAAAAAAAACGTTAACAATCACTATATTACAATAACTAAAAAAAAAAAAGGTTAAAAAGTAAAATATTTGTGTGTGGGTTCCCTCTCCTCTCTAAGTCCACAGCAAAACCCTTTTGTGGACCAGTATTGAATAAACAAAATTAAAAAAAATGCTAACAATCATTATACTACAATAAACTTTTTTTTTTTTTTTTTTAAGTAAAATATTTGTGTGTGGGTTCCCTCTCCTCTCTAAGTCCACAGCAAATCCCTCCTTCCTTCCAAGCTAGTTTGTTGGCTTTTTTGGACCCGTATTGAGTAAACAAAATTAAAAAAAAATGCTAACAATCATTACATTACAATACAAAATTAATAAATAAAAAAAAGTAAAATATTTTTGTGTGGGTTCCCTTTCCTCTAAAAGTCCACAGCAAATCCTTCCTTTTTTCTAGGCTGGTTTGTTGGCTTTGTTGGACCCGTATTGAGTAAAAAAAATAAAAAACGTAAACAATCATTATACTACAATATATATATATATATATATATATATATATATATATATATATATATATATATATATATATATATATATATATATATATATATTTTTTTTTTTTTTTAAGTAAAACATTTGTGTGCGGGTTCCCTCTCCTCTCTAAGTCCACATCAAATCCCTCCTTCCTACTAGGCTGTTTTTTTTGGCTTTTTTGGACCCGTATTGAGTAAAAAAAATTAAAAACACTAACAATCATTATAGTACAATAAAACAAATATATATATATAAATAAAAAAAGTAAAATATTTGTGTGTGGGTTCCCTCTCCTCTCTAAGTCCACAGCAAATTCCTCCTTCCTTCTAGGCTGTTTTTTTGGCTTTTTTGAACCCGTATTGAGTAAACAAAATAAAAAACGTTAACAATCATTATACTACAATAAAAAAAAAAATTTAAAAATAAAAAAAGGAAAATATTTGTGTGTGGTTTCCCTCTCCTCTCTAAGTCCACAGCAAATCCCTCCTTCATTTCATCCTGGTTTGTTGGCTTTTTGGACCCGTATTGAGTAAACAAAATTAAAAAAAAAAACCCGTTAACAATCATTATACTACAATCAGTAAAAAAAAAAGTTAAAAAGTTTAATATTTGTTTTTGGGTTTCTTCTCCTCTCTAAGTCCACAGCAAATCCCTCCATCCTTCCAGGCTGGTTTGTTGGCTTTTTTTGGACCCGTATTGAGTAAACAAAATAAAAAATGTTAACAATCATTATACTACAATAATTGTTTTTTTAAAGTTTAAAAAGTAAAATATTTGTGTGTGGGTTCCCTCTCCTCTCTAAGTCCACAGCAAATCCCTCCTTCCTTCTAGGCTGGTTTGTTGGCTTTTTGGACCCATATTGAGTAAACAACATAAAAAAAAACGTTAACAATCATTATACTACAATCAGTAAAAAAAAAAGTTAAAAAGTTTAATATTTGTTTTTGCGTTCCCTCTCCTCTCTAAGTCCACAGCAAATCCCTCCATCCTTTCAGGCTGGTTTGTTGGCTTTTTTTGGACCCGTATTGAGTAAACAAAATAAAAACGTTAACAATCATTATACGACAATAATTCTGAAAAAAGTTAAAAAGTAAAATATTTGTGTTTGGGTTCCCTCTCCTCTCTAAGTCCACAGCAAATCCCTCCTTCCTTCCAGGCTGGTTTGTTGGCTTGTTTTGGACCCGTATTGAGTAAACAAAATAAAAAATGTTAACAATCATTATACTACAATAATTTTTTTTTTTAAGTTTAAAAAGTAAAATATTTGTTTTTGGGTACCCTCTCCTCTCTAAGTCCACAGCAAATCCCTCCTTCCTTCCAGGCTGGTTTGTTGGCTTTTTTTAACCCGTTTTGAGTAAACAGAAAAGACAAAACTTGGTAATGGCGAGAAAATAAACACACTGAAGCACCGAGAAGTGGACTGCGTAAACAGGATGTGACTTTGGGGGCCCCGCCTCTCCAAAATGTGTACTCGACAGCACAGGAAGTGATGTCATCAAAATGCTTCGAGCCGCGAATGAATGAAAATGTTGGCACGCAGAAGCATATTTAGCGCGATCTGAAAGTTTGTGAACCAAATAAAGGGGTTTATAAACCGAAGTTCCACTCTAAGTCCTATTTGTATTCACAAGCTCCTGTATTTCCTTGTTTTTACCTTATTCAACCTGCGTTATTTAACCAAACAAAGTCCACAAACGCTCTGTCGCTCCTGCAGTGGCAAAGTTAACAACAGTTCTGCAACAAGAATTTTTTATCCAGCCCTTTCTAGGTCCTGGAAAAGGTTCTAGCGACGGTGCTGACACCTTCACATGATCCTCGGGTGGGTATTGTGGAGGCGTCTGCTGCAGCGTCTGAGCGAGTGCGGAGTTAATACAGAGAGAGTCGCTTTTATGGCGCCTTGGGAAACATCGGATTTAATGTGGAAACGGTTCATGCTGTCACTCTGCAGCTCCACAAGAAGAAGCTGCTCCACAAAAAAAAAGAGGATGCAAATTATCGACACAAGGTTGAGTTGTTTGCAAACACAAAGTTGAATGTGTCACTGACATTTCCAGGAATTTCACGTCCTTGGCGATCTCACAATTGAACCCCAAATAGGAGAACATCTTGAAGAAGCTTTCCGCTCTGCAAAGCAAACCCATGATCAATTTGAGAGCTGACAAATCATCGCGCTAACACACCCCAGTGAGACCAGCGCAGCGAAAGATGCCCTGAGAAGTCCATTCCCCCTTCTTCAAGAACACCTTTGATGTTGACACACCACACAGATACCAACACATACCCCCTTGTGTTATGGTAGTTGCCCGGAGCAGCTTTGAACCAGATGCAAGTCTCGAGGTGTTTTGGTGTGTCGTAACATGTGTTCATAAGTGCTTACTGTCGCTCGAGATTGTTTTGTCCCAGTATCAAACCGAGCCGCCGTCCCGGTCCCCCCCCAGATAACTTAGTTTAGGATTCTGAACTATTACATCCAAAAAAACATTCCACTTATTTAGGATATTCAAACTAAGATTTTGTGAACTTTTTTTGCAAAATATTTCAGGTATACACCTTAAAATCATGTATTTTAGTGCTTCATGCAAGTTAACTGTTAGCATGATTGCATTTTAAACTATTTTTTTTTTAGGTATATACCTACGAGTCAAACATTTTGTTATTTGACGCATGCTAACATAAGCATGTTAACATAAGCATGTTAACATGCTAGCTTGTTTTTCTCATCTACCAAATGTTCTGAAGTGTCGTATATTTTGTTACTTGTTGCTATCTGGCTAGCATGCTAACTGTTAGCATTTTAGTTCAGCTTTTCAGCATTCGTACGCAATCTATAATGAAATGGCGTTTTTCCCATGCACTACCAAACGGATACACACACACATTTTGGACAATTTTTCAAACGATTTCAAACTATTTCATAAAGAAAAATAATTCCACTTATTTAGAATGCTCAAACTATTTATGATTTATATAAACTTTTTTCACGAAATATTTCAGTTATACATCTTAAAATCATGTATTTTGGTACTTTATGCACATTAACTGTTAGCATGATTGCATTTTACACAATTTTTTTAGGTAAATATTTTGTTATTTGACACATGCTAACATAAGCACATTAACATGCCAGCTTGTTTTGCTCATTCACCAAATTTTCTGAAGTGTCATATATTGTGTTACTTTTTGCTATCTGGCTAGCATGCTAACCATTTTTTTTAATTTAATTGAATTTAGGGAAAACCGGGAATTTTTCAAGTTCTCAAACCAACTTGTTTTTTTGTCCAGACTAAGCGGAATGTTTTGACAGTGGAACGGTTGAAATGGGTTGAAAAATGTGAAAGGAGTCATCGCACTAAAAAAGATTGGAAATAAGGTTAGAAAAAACAGGAATTCCTGGAAATTTGTTGAAGGTGGAAAAATGTTTGTTTGAATTTTCAGGATGAATTGAATGTGTTGAAGGTGGAAGGGTTTGAATCTGTTGACAAATTTGAAAATTGTTGAAAGTTTGAAAAATGAATAACTCATTTTGATTGGGGAAAATGTCCCTAAAAACTGGGAATTCTAGGAAATCCGGGATTTTTTTTGGGAATTATTGAAGGAGAGCACATCATTCCTGAACAGGCTGAATATTTTGAAGTTGGAACAGTTTGAATCGGATAAAAAATGATGGCGTCGTGGAAAAATGTATTATTCTTTTCAATGTGAATTTCATGGAAATTTGGGAAAAGCGGGAATTTTTTGGAAAATTCTAAAACATTTGAATGTTCTGAATGAGTTGGTTTTGGAATTGTTTTCAATCGGTAGAGAAATGATGAAGTAGTAACATTTTTAATTGAAAAATTATATTACGGAATTCCTGGAATTTTCGAGAAAACCGGTAAATTTTCAAAACAAAATAACACACTTTGTTTTTTTTCCTGTTTAAGAGGAATGATTTGACGGAGAAACGGTTGAAATGGGTTGTAAAATTTGAAAGGAGTCATCGCACTAAAAAGGTTGGAAATAAGGTTAGAAAGAACTGGAATTCCCGGAAATTTGTTAAACGTGGAAAAATGGTTGTTTGAATTTCCAGGATGAATAGAATGTGTTGAAGGTGGAATGGTATTAAATCTGTTGAAAAATAGGGGAATTGTTGAAGTTCGAAAAATGTATATCTAAAAACTGGGAATTCTAAGAAATCCGGGAATTTTTTTAGAATTATTGAAGGAGAGCACACAATTCGTGAACAAGCTGAATATTTTGAATATGGAACAATTTGAATCCGATGTGGGAGTTGTGGAAACATGTACTATTCTTTTAAATGCGAATTTCATGGAAATTTGGGAAAAGCGGGAATTTTTTTGGAAAATGCTAAAACATTTGAATGTTCTGAATGAGTTGGTTATGGAATTTTTTTTAAATCAGTCGAGAAATGATGAAGTAGTAACATTTTTAATTGAGAAATGATATTTCAGAATTCCTGGAATTTTCTAGAAAACCGGGAAATTAAAAAATATATATATATATTTTTTTGTCCTGTTGAAGAGGAATGATTTGACAGAGTAACGGTTGAAGAGGGGTTGAAAAATGTGGAAGGAGTAGTCGACAGAAAAAAGGGTGAAAAAGGGTTAATAATAGTTAAAAAACAACGGTTGGTTAGTAAGCAAGTAAGTTACGAAACATAAGAGGAGGTGTCGATACCAAGAGGAGTATCAGTATATGAGTGATACCTGAGTAGTTATGTTGATATTTTTATTATCTCAAAAAATTGTTTTTGTCATTTTGGTCGTACATTTTGTTACTTGTTGCTATGCGGCTAGCATGCTAACTGTTAGCATTTTAGTTTGGCTGTTCAGCATTCATACGCAATTTATGACGAAATTGCTTTTTTCTAGTTTTTTTTCAATAATGTTAACGTTCATGTTCAGAACGTTGAGTTGGAGCTCTTGTTTAAAGTTTTTTTTGTGACCGTAGCAGAAAATGGGTATTTCCACTCACTTTTCCCGGTCGTGACTCACGGATTGTTGAATCATACCCGTTAATTTGCCATATACGAGAGGACACACATTAACCACACGCCGACACAAAGACGTGACAGGTGAGAAGAAGTAAGGTGAAATTGGAACGTCTCGCATGATCGGGGTTCACAGCAGACACTTGGGTATGACACGGTGTCTGTTTAATGAGCGGCTTCACACCTCGCCACCTGGTCTTTACATAGCTCTTCCTGTCACTTTAGGATGGCAGATTGTTGCTGGACGTGGAATGGAAGTGCCAAGGTGCCAAAGTGCCGGAGTCCCCTGGGGGACTTGAAGGTTCTGTCACTGGACAACCTCCGGAGGGATGGAGCTGCCATTTTACATTGTTTTAGTGCCCAATGGCGTTAAGACTGACGTTGCAATGACCAAGGTTAGTGCCTTGAAATAGATCGTTCAGGAGTGAATGTCAATACAAAAGCTTTACTCTATACCAGACCTGGGCAAAGTAGGGCCCGCGGGCCACATGCGGCCCGTTAAGATTTGCAATCCGGCCCGGCCTACCTTTAACACCATTATGATGTGCAGTGCTGTGTTTAAGTCTTCAACTCTAGAAAGTATTTCAATGGGTGTTATATGAGTTATTAGGGTTTAAGTCTTGAACTCTATAAAGTATTTCAGTGGAAGTTATAGGAGTTATTAGGGTTTAAGTCTTGAACTATATAAAGTATTTCAATTGGTGTTATAGGAGTTATTAGGGTTTAAGTCTTGAACTCTAGAAAGTATTTCAATGGGTGTTATAGAAGTTATTAGGGTTTAAGTCTTGAACTCTAGAAAGTATTTCAATGGGTGTTATATGAGTTAATAGGGTATAAGTCTTGAACTCTAGAAAGTATTTCAATGGGTGTTATAGAAGTTATTAGGGTTTAAGTCTTGAACTCTATAAAGTATTTCAGTGGAAGTTATAGGAGTTATTAGAGTTTAAGTCTTGAACTATAGAAAGTATTTCAATGGGTGTTATAGGAGTTATTAGGGTTTAAGTCTTGAACTCTAGAAATTATTTCAATGGGTGTTATAGGAGTTATTAGGGTTTAAGTCTTGAACTTTAGAAGTATTTCAATGGTTCTTATAGGAGTTATTAGGGTTTAAGTCTTGAACTATAGTTATTAGGGTTTAAGTCTTGAACTCTAGAAAGTATTTCAATGGGTGTTATATACGTTATTGGGGTTTAAGTCTTGAACTCTAGAAAGTATTTCAATGGGTGTTATAGGAGTTATTAGGGTTTAAGTCTTGAACTACAGAAAGTATTTCAATGGGTGTTATAGGAGTTATTAGGCTTTAAGTCTTGAACTATAGAAAGTATTTCAATGGGTGTTATAGGAGTTATTAGGGTTTAAGTCTTGAACTCTAGAAAGTATTTCAATGGGTGATATATAAGTTATTGGGGTTTAAGTCTTGAACTCTAGAAAGTATTTCAATGGGTGTTATAGGAGTTATTAGGGTTTAAGTCTTGAACTCTAGAAAGTATTTCAGTGGGTGTTATAGGAGTTATTAGGGTTTAAGTCTTGAACCTTAGAAAGTATTTCAGTGGGTGTTATAGGAGTTATTAGGGTTTAAGTCTTGAACTATAGAAAGTATTTCAATGGGTGTTATAGGAGTTATTAGGGTTTAAGCCTTGAACCCTAGAAAGTATTTCAATGGGTGTTATAGAAGTTATTAGGGTTTACGTCTTGAACTCTAGAAAGTATTTCAATGGGTGTTATATAAGTTATTGGGGTTTAAGTCTTGAACTCTAGAAAGTATTTCAATGGGTGTTATAGGAGTTATTAGGGTTTAAGTCTTGAACTCTAGAAAGTATTTCAGTGGGTGTTATAGGAGTTATTAGGGTTTAAGTCTTGAACTCTAGAAAGTATTTCAATGGGTGTTATAGGAGTTATTAGGGTTTAAGTCTTGAACTATAGAAAGTATTTCAATGGGTGTTATATAAGTTATTGGGGTTTAAGTCTTGAACTCTAGAAAGTATTTCAATGGGTGTTATAGGAGTTATTAGGGTTTAAGTCTTGAACTATAGAAAGTATTTCAACGGGTGTTATAGGAGTTATTATGGTTTAAGTCTTGAACTCTAGAACATATTTCAATGGGTGTTATAAGAGTTAATAGGGTTTAAGTCTTGAACATTAGAAGTATTTCAATGGTTGTTATAGGAGTTATTAGGGGTTAAGTCTTGAACTATAGAAAGTATTTCAATGGGTGTTATAGGAGTTATTAGGGTTTGAGCCTTGATCTCTAGAAAGTATTTCAATGGGTGTTATAGGAGAATCGATTCTGAATCGAATCGTCACCCCAAAAAACGGTATAAAATCGAATCATTAGGTGCCGAAAGATACACCCCTACCCTAAAGTACTCATAAAACACATAAACTGTACTCTCAGTGGTATAAATGTATTACGACTGTATTATTAGTTGTACTATTACTTACTTCTGCTACTTCTTTACTATTAAATTAAAAAACTAGGGATGTACCGATTGATCGACCACTAATCATTATCGGCTGATTTTTGTGAAAAAGTATGTGATGTTCTTTGGCTGACATAGCATGTATTTTTAGTCCCCCGGCTAACAAGCGGCTAGCAGCTAATGGTGTGTCTCCATACACAGTCTGGAGGAGCTCCCCTAAGTTAAAAATAATTCCGTCCATTGCAGCAAATAAACTACATTTCTCAGTATTTTAAGTTTGAAGACAAGTCTTAACATGTTACACATTGAGAGCAAGCAAGGAACAGGCATGCTAATTGCTAAGATAACCGCTAAACTAACTTGAAAAAATCAGAATATATAAGTGCTTAGTAAAGTTTAAGAAGCAATAATAATAATAATAAGCAGTTATTAACAGTAAAATAACGAGTAGACTAGCTGAATGCGTGTAAATGCTCCAATGCTGAAGTTGAACTATCAACTACCACTGGTAAAGTTACTAAACATGTCAGACCTTAGTAAATCTAAAAGGCTTCGTTACGATCCTCAACTTATTCATGACAAAGCCAGGAACAAAACGAGGATTTGTATTGGGGATGCCTTTGAAAGATGGAGACGATTAAAGGCGGACAAGATTTTTACATCTGACGCCAAACTTGCTAATTTCGTCCTTGATAGGCAACTGACGGCAAAATATATTTTCAACAAATACAACCTACGTGGATCTGGGTAGTGTCAGTGCTGATACACTGAGGAAACGGGTTCCAACATTAGCACGGCTGTCATCACGCCAATGTAAATCGTATGGAGAATTCCTCATCCGTGTTTGCATATTGTGGACTACATGTACCAAGTTATATGGCAATCTGAAACGTCTGAAACAGTAGCCTATAGGCATACCTCGGTAAAATGTCTCCTCTTAAGTTTTGGGCGTACATTAGGCTGCTTAGCATGCTCTACTTATTTTCACAAGTACAACCATTGCTGGCGTTGGTTGTATTTGGTTTTAGTCTTAGTTTTCTGATAGTACTGACAATAACCATATGATTGCCATTTGTTGTGATATTATACGCAGGTGTGGCGTACTTCTTCCTGAAAATAGCCCAATGTATGTTGTGTACATACATCTACTGATGCTTAGTCTGGACCTCTTGGATTCACCGGGCGTTTCGGGTCTCTCAACTGGTCATACGCCCTCCTCCAAGCGACCCAACCGGGGGTGATCAAATCCCCCGGCTTGTGTCCGCTAGCTACCATGACTCCAAGGATCTCCTCTTTTGAGCCACAACCATCTCGAGGCCCTTTCCGCCGCTTCGGTGGTACTGCGGATGGCTCTCCTCTTTCTCTCTCCATCGATGCCCAAACTGCTGAAGGCTCTGACCAAGGAACGGGCTGCAAATCCTCCGCATCCAACCTCCACAGGGAAACACCTTACTCTCCAACCAGCCTGTTGACAGTCGCTGACCAGTCCTGCATACTTGGAGAGCTTCCTCTCGAAGGCTTCTTCCAGGCGACCTTCCCACGGGACAGTCAGCTCCAGCAGCACAGCTTGTTTGGTGGACTCAGACACAAGGACAATGTCTGGTCGCAGGGTGGTGACTGCGATGTAAAATGTGTTGGTTAGAGATTTGTTATTGACAAAATGCCTGTCTATTCAGCTATTATGGTCCCAGCACCTCAACCCCAAGTAAGAGGCAGTGGATGTTTGAAGTTTCTTGGAGTAGCCCAGTCCATCCAGTTGGATTCGGCTGTGTATCTGGCAACCTCAGTCATAGGGGAGAAAGTTCTCCTCCCTTCAAGCCATAACTGATGAATGGTAACGTTGTATTATTGGGATATGCGGTAATCTGGGCTGTTAAAACGAACAAACCAACCGAAAATCGTGTTACAAAACCGTACCAAGATCCGAACCGTGGATTGTGTGAACCGTTCCACTCCTAATCATCTGTAAAGTCTTATGCATGCTTTTCTAAACAGTACTTCCAATGTTTCCCCGTTGGGGGGATATTTTATAGAACACCCTAGAATTGGCCTTTGTTCTGCTACCAAAAAAGATACACACAATACTTGTTCACCCTGCTTTCTCACACCCATACTGTACTTTATCATTCATGGTATCATGAAGTACCATACTTGCCAACCTTGAGACCTCCAATATCGGGAGGTGGGGGGTAGGGGGTGGGGGTGGGGGGGCGGGGGGCGTGGTTGGGGGCGTGGTTATTTACAGCTAGAATTCACCAACTCGAGTATTTCATATATATTTCATATATATATATGTATGAAATACTTGACTTTCAGTTAATTCTAGCTATATATATATATATATATATATATATATATATATATATATATATATATATATATATATATATATATATGTATTTTATTTACATATAAATATAATAAATACTTGAATTTCAGTGTTCCGGTGGCTATCCATTAGATGGCAGTATTGTCCTGTTTAACTTCTCCGTTCATGATGAGTATATCATTTCGGCCACCGTGTTCAATGGAGAAGTCTGTTCTACAAAATTTACAGGCAACATACACCTTCCGCTTCGAACTGTCCTGGATGAACTGAAATTCTTGTTTCCATTCGTTTTGGAACTTGCAAGCGTATTTCTTCATCTCGCTCGTCGACGGCGTCGCCATGTCTGTAATTTCCTCGTTTTTCTGCTTCGTCTCCTTGTTGTGTGCGCAGTTGTGCACTCTACTCTCTAAAAGCCCTAGATGTTATGACGTCATTGGGCAGGCAAGCTGTTTATATTGTGAGAACAGGCTGTCCCCACTCAGTCTCAGGTCCGCATTGAGCTGGAGGGGGCGTGGCCTCCAGCTCCGGCTGAATACCGGGAGTTTGTCGGGAGAAAATCTCTGCCGGGAGGTTGTCGGGAGAGGCGCTGAATACCGGGATTCTCCCGCTAAAAACGGGAGGGTTGGCAAGTATGTGAAGTACCAGCCTGGAAGGGAGAGTGGAGGAGAATATGTTAGCACTCGGCACAGCTAACTGTCATTTTCGATTCCAACCTAGGTCGACAAAAGCAAGAAAGAGGGGCAACCATCCCTAAAATGGTTGCCCCTCTTTCTTGCTGGCTTCGACCTCCGGTTTTAGAACAAAATCATCTGGGACAGGGTCGGGTCCTAATAACCCGCTAGTAAAATAAAGACTGAGTATGTTTAAATGGCGGAACTTTTGCCTCGGATTCATTCATTAAAGTGGCGGTTATCTACTTTTCAAAGAATTGATCAAAGCTAGAACAAGGTTCCCGTACCTTTGGGTATACGCCGAGCCCTCACATTGATTGATGCTGCGATACAGGACTGGAAAAACATGCATAATTAGTAACCCGGGACAACTCTTCTTGGTGTAAGGGGTAGGATGACACACCTGTGAGTGGAACGGTCACTTGAGCACTTTTAATTAGCCGGGTATTCCTGCAGGGCGGGAGTGGCTATGCTTGACACTTCCTGCTCAGTCAAGCGGACAGTTGTAGACGGTGAAACCTGCATTTTAGCGCTGTGCTATTATTTATTTGTGCGACCATCTCCTCGTCGTTGGAAAGTTGATTTCAAATTGTAATCACTGTTGGGTAAAATACAGTTTTCTACCACCGCGTTGCCTCCGAGCAGGCCTGGCCCTAACCAATCTGGCGCCCTAGGCAAGATTTTAGGTGGCGCCCCCCCCCCCCCCCTTTGCTTAAAGAAAGCAAATTAACATATTATATGAGAATGTTATGTTATGATTATCTTTAACCGAATCACAGCAGTGCTCGAATTAAAAAACAGCATTCAGCACTCCTGTGATATTGCTTAATTAACATTAATGATGTGCACTTTAACAACTAGGCTTACAACTATACCTAATATATAAAGGGGTGGAAAAGTGACTATTGCCTGCAGGGCAAACATTAGCTAACCAGAAGGCAGTAACAATGTAAACAAAAAACACCTGCTTAAAAGATCTAATACAAATGTCCCTGAGGAATGTAAGGTGAGAGTACTGTAATTACCTAACGTTACATTATTATTTTCCATAACAATTTAGCCCCCTCCACAATATTAACCCGACGTTGAAACAGAACTAGCTATTTATTGATTAGCAATTGCCGAATCATGTAACATTAGCTTAACGCTAAAAAGCCAGGTTACTATCACATTCTGTAACAGACAAATAATTTCATGTAGGCTAACGTTACCTCCCTGCTACCTCTGTCTTTTTCTCGTTTCTCCTCTTCTTTTCTCTTTTTTCTTCCCTGGGCACCTGACACTTTTGGCCGTTTTGACATCTTGTGTTGATTTTTTGAAGTGGTGAGGGGGGGGGGGGGGGGGCGTAATGTTGTAACAAATAATATTTCTATTAAATAGGCTTTACTTTGCATTTTAATTAACGTGGGATTATTTTTTGTATTTAGAAATAATCCAACATTTGTGGCACTTGGCGTGGTGCCCCCTGATGGACGGCGCCCTTAGCATTTGCCTATACGGCCTATGCCACGGGCCGGCCCTGCCTCCGAGTGTTGAGTTTGGTTCAATTCCAAACTATAAACTCCGACCCGGCTTGTGTTTGGGGTGTGAGGCTACGTTAGCCACATTGCACGAATCGATATCACACCAACACACAGCCCACGACCACGTGGTCGCAGTAGACCTCCGGAGCACATCCAGCATCAAATAAATCCATTCCAAATATTGGACATTTTACGCAACAGGTTTGAAAGACAAGGGCCTGCATTGAAACTGGGGCTAAGTTGATAGCGCCCACAAAACGGATCTGCTAATCTTGTGTGCAGGGGATTAAATCTCTCAAATGAGCAAAATAGCGAGTCCATTCCATTTAGCGCAGGTGTCTCAAAGCAGTGACTGATTTTCTTTCCGATCCGATACCAACATAGTAAAATTTAAGCTGGTGTAAATACCTTTAAGACGAAATAGGTAAGTTTTTTTCCATGTCAATACTGTCCATAATTAAAGTAGCAGTAGAGTGGAAAAACAAGTTGCCTTCATATTATCATATACATCTGATTTATGACACCTAAAGACTTACGGAGTTTGCGGATAAATAGATATGATCGGAATAGTATCAATCACCGAACTGTCTATTAAACAAGACAAGAAGCAAGGAATCAAGGCAGAGACAAGAGTTCAATTTTGCTCACGGGGAGAAACGTTTGGGGCCGCACACTCAGTTACAGTCTCCCACCACGCTCTAAGGTACAGCCCCCCGCGCTCCTCTATTTATTCAGGAGTGGTCACACATATCATGCGAGCAGCTCAGCACGCACGATACGTGACGGAATGTGCTGGGGGCCTTGTGATTGCCTTGTCTCTGCTTTGTCCGTAGCCATTCACCTTAGAGTCATATAACTTGGTATGTGACGCAAGCTAACTAACATCGTGCTCACGTTAGCTTGCTAGCATGCTAACATTAAATAAATATAAATGATAAATGGGTTATACTTGTATAGCGCTTTTCTACCTTCAAGGTACTCAAAGCGCTTTGACAGTATTCCCACATTCACCCATTCACACACACACATTCACAAACTGATGGCGGGAGCTGCCATGCAAGGCGCTAACCAGCAGCCATCAGGAGCAAGGGTGAAGTGTCTTGCCCAAGGACACAACGGACTTGACTAGGATGGTAGAAGGTGGGGATTGAACCCCAGTAACCAGCAACCCTCCGATTGCTGGCACAGCCACTCTACCAACTTCGCCACGCCGTCCCCATTAGCATGCTAACTATTTTTTTTAGCTAGTTTCGCAACCGTTTCACCCAGAGTCATAAAACTTGGTACGTGACACTTGTAAACTGTTAGCATGCAAACGTCAGCATGCTAACATTTAAGTGCTAACTTTATTTGCAAAATGTACACATTTTTCTCTAATTCCTTAGCCATACACCTTAGAGTCTTATAACTTGGTATGTGACATATGCTAACTGATAGCATACTAATGTTAGCTTGCTAGCATGCTAAAATTAAACTTTTTGCACTAGTTTTGCAACCATTTACCCCATTCTCATGTAACTTGGTATGTGACACTTGTAAACTGTTAGCATGCAAACGTAAGCATGCTAACATTAAAAGTGCTAACTTTATTTGCAAAATGTACACATTTCTAATTCCTTAGCCATACACCTTAGAGTCATACAACTTGTTATGTGACACAAGCTAACTAATATAATAATAATAATAATGGATTAGATTTTATATCGCGCTTTTCTATTGTTAGATACTCACGTTAGCTTGCTAGCATGCTAACATTAGCATGCTAACTATTTATTTAGCTAGTTTCGCAACCGTTTCACCCAGAGTCATAAAACTTGGTACGGGACACTTGTAAACGGTTAGCATGCAAACGTAAGCATGCTAACATTTAAGTGCTAACTTTATTTGCAAAATGTACAATTTTTTCTCTAATTCCTTAGCCATACACCTTAGAGATATATAACTTGGTATGTGACACATGCTAACTCATAGCATGCTAACGTTAGCTTGCTAGCATGTTAATTTATTGCGCTAGTTTTGCAACCGTTCACCCCAGAGTCATGCAACTTGGTGCGTGACACTTGTAAACTGTTAGCATGCAAACGTAAGCATGCTAACATTTAAGTGCTAACTTTATTTGCAAAATGTACTAATTTTTCTCTGAATCCTTAGTCATACGCCTTCGAGTCATATAACTTGGTATGTGACATATGCTAACTGATAGCATGCTAATGTTAGCTTGCTAGCATGCTAAAATTAAACTTTTTGCACTAGTTTTGCAACCATTTACCCCATTCTCATGTAACTTGGTATGTGACACTTGTAAACTGTTAGCATGCAAACGTAAGCATGCTAACATTAAAAGTGCTAACTTTATTTGCAAAATGTACACATTTCTAATTCCTTAGCCATACACCTTAGAGTCATATAACTTGTTATGTGACACAAGCTAACTAATATAATAATAATAATAATGGATTAGATTTTATATCGCGCTTTTCTATTGTTAGATACTCCAAGCGCTCACGTTAGCTTGCTAGCATGCTAACATTAGCATGCTAACTATTTCTTTAGCTAGTTTCGCAACCGTTTCACCCAGAGTCATAAAACTTGGTATGTGACACTTGTAAACGGTTAGCATGTAAATGTAAGCATGCTAACATTTAAGTGCTAACTTTATTTGCAAAATGTAAACATTGTTCTCAAAATCCTTAGCCATACACCTTAGAGTCCTATAATTTGGTATGTGACACATGCTAACTCATAGCATGCTAACGTTAGCTTGCTAGCATGTTAACTTATTGCGCTAGTTTTGCAACTGTTCACCCCAGAGTCATGTAACTTGGTGCGTGACACTTGTAAACTGTTAGCATGCAAACGTAAGCATGCTAACATTTAAGTGCTAACTTTATTTGCAAAATGTACTAATTTTTCTCTGAATCCTTAGCCATACGCCTTCGAGTCATATAACTTGGTATGTGACATATGCTAACTGATAGCATGCTAATGTTAGCTTGCTAGCATGCTAAAATTAAACTTTTTGCACAAGTTTTGCAACCATTTACCCCGTTCTCATGTAACTTGGTATGTGACACTTGTAAACTGTTAGCATGCAAACGTAAGCATGCTAACATTAAAAGTGCTAACTTTATTTGCAAAATGTACAAATTTCTAATTCCTTAGCCATACACCTTAGAGTCATATAACTTGTTATGTGACACAGGCTAACTAATATAATAATAATAATAATGGATTAGATTTTATATCGCGCTTTTCTATTGTTAGATACATACGTTAGCTTGCTAGCATGCTAACATTAGCATGCTAACTATTTCTTTAGCTAGTTTCGCAACCGTTTCAGAGTCATACAACTTGGTATGTGACACTTGTAAACGGTTAGCATGCAAATGTAAGCATGCTAACATTTAAGTGCTAACTTTATTTGCAAAATGTAAACATTTTTCTCAAAATCCTTAGCCATACACCTTAGAGTCATATAACTTGGTATGTGACACATGCTAACTCATAGCATGCTAACGTTAGCTTGCTAGCATGTTAACTTATTGCGCTAGTTTTGCAACCGTTCACCCCAGAGTCATGTAACTTGGTGCGTGACACTTGTAAAGTGTTAACATGCAAACGTAAGCATGCTAAGATTTAAGTGCTAACTTTATTTGCAAAATGTACTAATTTTTCTCTAATTCCTTAGCCATTCACCTTCGAGTCATATAACTTGGTATGTGACATATGCTAACTGATAGCATGCTAATGTTAGCTTGCTAGCATGCTAAAATTAAACATTTTGCTCTAGTTTTGCAACCATTTACCCCATTCTCATGTAACTTGGTATATGACACTTGTAAACTGTTAGCATGCAAACGTAAGCATGCTAACATTAAAAGTGCTAACTTTATTTGCAAAATGTACTCATTTCTAATTCCTTAGCCATACACCTTAGAGTCATACAACTTGTTATGTGACACAAGCTAACTAATATAATAATAATAATAATGGATTAGATTTTATATCGCGCTTTTCTATTGTTAGATACTCACGTTAGCTTGCTAGCATGCTAACATTAGGATGCTAACTATTTCTTTAGCTAGTTTCGCAACCGTTTCACCCAGAGTCATAAAACTTGGTATGGGACACTTGTAAACTGTTAGCATGCAAACGTAAGCATGCTAGCATTTAAGTGCTATCTTTATTTGCAAAATGTAAACATTTTTCTCAAAATCTTTAGCCATACACCTTAGAGTCATATAACTTGGTATGTGACACATGCGAACTCATAGCATGCTAACGTTAGTTTGCTAGCATGTTAACTTATTGCGCTAGTTTTGCAACCGTTCACCCCAGAGTCATGTAACTTGGTGCGTGACACCTGTAAACTGTTAGCATGCAAACGTAAGCATGCTAACATTAAAAGTGCTAACTTTATTTGCAAAATGTACTCATTTTTCTCTAATTCCGTAGCCATTCACCTTAGAGTCATATAACTTGGTATGTGACACATGCTAACTGATAGCATGCTAAAATCTAATTTTTTTTGCACTAGTTTTGCAACCGTTTCACCCAGAGTCATAAAACTTGGTATGTGACAATTGTAAACTGTTAGCATGCAAATGTAAGCATGCTAACATTTAAGTGCTAACTTTATTTGCAAAATGTACAAATTTTTCTCTAATTCCTTAGCCATACGCCTTAGAGTCATATAACTTGGTATGTGACACATGCTAACTCATAGCATGCTCACGTTAGCTTGCCAGCATGCTAAAATGAGCATGCTAACTTTTTTTTTAGCTAGTTTTGCAACCGTTTCACCCAGAGTCATAAAACCTGGTACGTGACACTTGTAAACTGTTAGCATGCAAACATAAGCATGCTAACTTTATTTGCAAAATGTACTAATGTTTCTCTAATTCCTTAGCCATCCACCTTAGAGTCATATAACTTGGTACGTGACACATGCTAACTGATAACATGCTAAGGTTGGCTTGCTAACAGGCTAAAATTAAACTTTTTGCGCTAGTTTTGCAACTGTTTACCCCAGAGTCATGTAACTTGGTACGTGACACAAGCTAACTAATATCATATAGCATGCAAACATTAGCATGCTAACTTTTTTTTCTCCACTAGTTTTGCAACCGTTTCACCCAGAGTCATAAAACTGGGTATGTGACACTTGTTACCTGTTAGCAAGTTAACTTAAGCATGCTAACTCTTTTTTCCAATTTTTATACGCTTTTTTTTTTTTTTTTTCTATTTCCGCAGCCGTATACTTTTGAGTCGTATAACTTGGTATATGAAACCTGCTGACTGTTATCATGCTATCGGTAGCACACATGCTACGTGCTATCATTTTTGTGTAAACTTGCTACTGTTTCGGTCTAGCGATGTGCTTCTCTTATGTTACACCTAAAACTCTAATAAGTACGGCGGCTTCCGGCGACCCCCGGCCAGAGGTCCAGGGCACTGATAGCAGGCCTATCAAAATCTCCGGGGGAATTTTTTAGTTTATATTGCATTTGTCTTTTGGTCAAAAGTTACTCTCCAAATGGGTTGATTTTTTTAGTTTACATTGTATTCATCTTTTGGTCAAAGGTTACTCTCCAACATGGGTTTCTTTCGTGATTGATGCTGTATTACTGCCTTTTTCAATGTTTCAACCAAAACATTCCAAATAGAGTCTGTTATTCTTCACCTTCCCAAAACAGATACAAGAGTCTGGAAGTTTTCTTTGTGTCTTTCTCTCCATCCCTCGTTCTTCTCTCTAAGCCTCGGCCTGATTCCGATGCAATATTTTCCAGTTGCATTAAGCGGCCGGTGATAGTCGCTGATGTGAAACAGTGCGGTCGCAATTAGAAGAGGGAAGGCGACATAAAGCTCACGCGGGCCATGAGGATCGCTGCAATTATTCGGCGGCGACAGCATCTTTCAGGGCGCCGGGACACATCTCGGTGGCCCGTCTCCAGAGTTATACACTAAAAGCCAGGCGAGAGGCCGAGGGAAATAAGCGCGGGCCATCGCACAAAAGAGCAGTAGCATCATTACAGAATTAAGAACCCCCGGGGGGGCTGGTGTCTCTATCTTCCCGCCAAGGTTCCCTCAATGACATCGTTGCTCGCTCCTGTCACCGCCTGTCTTCCTCCTCCGCTTCCTGTCTCTGTCTGTCGCCCTCCAGTCCGTCTTGGAAGGTGCAGGCCTAAAAATACCCGCCCCTTGACGACGGCGAGAGCATATTTGAGACCGCGTCCTGGACTATTCGGGCGGATCGTCTTCGGCGGCCCCATTTCTTTTCCCCTTGAGCTACGCTATATTGCCAGAAAGTATCGGGCCGCCTGCCTTGACTCACATATGAACTTAAAAGTGCCATCTCATTCCTAACCCAGAGGGTTCATTATGATCTGGGTCCACCTTTTTTGCAGCTATTACAGCGTCAACTCTTCTGGAAAGGCTGTCCACAAGGTTGCGGAGTGTCTTTGTGGGCATTTTTCCACCATTCTTCCAAAAAGCGCATCGGTGAGGTCACACATTGATGTTGGTGGAGAAGGCCTGGCTCTCAGTCTCCGTTCTAATTCATCCCAGGTCAGGACTCTGTGCAGGCCAGTCAAGTTCATGTATTGCTCCATTTGTAGTGTAATAATGCTCATTGTCATTTCTGTATTAATATTTATTTCGCTAACTGCTTCTTTGCTATCACTTTTACCATCATATTTGTACATATCGTATTGGTGATGTTGCTCTATTTTTGTTGTTGTTTTTGTCCCTCTGTCTAATCCCCCTCTTGTCCCCACAATTCCCCCCTCTGTCTTCCTTTTTTTTCCCCTCTTTGTATCCCCTCCTGCTCCGGCCCGGCTGCACCAAATGATAATATAAATACATTAAATAAGGTCAAATACAAATAAGTAAATCTGAACAGCCTATATGGGCATCTACATTAACTATATGATTTGCCTGAGAAGCTGGACAGGACAAAAAAAAAAACAAAAAAAAAAACAATTCATCCCAAAGGTGTTCTATCGGGTTCAGGTCAGGACTCTGCGCAGGCCAGTCAAGTTCATGTATTGCTCCATTTGTAGTGTAATAATGCTCATTGTCATTTCTGTATTCATATTTATTTCGCTAACTGCTTCTTTACTATCACTTTTACCATCATATTTGTACATATCGTATTGGTGATGTTGCTCTATTGTTGTTGTTGTTTTTGTCTCTCTGTCTAATCCCCCTCTTGTCCCCACAATTCCCCCCTCTGTCTTCCTATTTTTTCCCTCTTTCTATCCCCTCCTGCTCCGGCCCGGCTGCACCAAATGATAATATAAATACATTAAATAAAGTCAAATACAAATAAGTAAATCTGAACAGCCTATATGGGCATCTACATTAACTATATGATTTGCCTGAGAAGCTGGACAGGACAAAAAAAAAAAACAAAAAAAAAACAATTCATCCCAAAGGTGTTCTATCGGGTTCAGGTCAGGACTCTGTGCAGGCCAGTCAAGTTCATGTATTGCTCCATTTGTAGTGTAATAATGCTCATTGTCATTTCTGTATCATTATTTATTTCGCTAACTGCTTCTTTACTATCACTTTTACCATCATATTTGTACATATCGTATTGGTGACGTTGCTCTATTGTTGTTGTTGTTTTTGTCTCTCTGTCTAATCCCCCTCTTGTCCCCACAATTCCCCCCTCTGTCTTCCTATTTTTTCCCTCTTTCTATCCCCTCCTGCTCCGGCCCGGCTGCACCAAATGATAATATAAATACATTAAATAAGGTCAAATACAAATAAGTAAATCTGAACAGCCTATATGGGCATCTACATTAACTATATGATTTGCCTGAGAAGCTGGACAGGACAAAAAAAAAAACAAAAAAAAAAACAATTCATCCCAAAGGTGTTCTATCGGGTTCAGGTCAGGACTCTGCGCAGGCCAGTCAAGTTCATGTATTGCTCCATTTGTAGTGTAATAATGCTCATTGTCATTTCTGTATTCATATTTATTTCGCTAACTGCTTCTTTACTAT
The DNA here is from genome assembly GCF_033978785.1 of Entelurus aequoreus. NCBI lineage: Eukaryota > Metazoa > Chordata > Actinopteri > Syngnathiformes > Syngnathidae > Entelurus > Entelurus aequoreus. Next base: position 99,594,225 of record NC_084732.1, on the reverse strand, counting down.
CACTTTTACCATCATATTTGTACATATCGTATTGGTGATGTTGCTCTATTGTTGTTGTTGTTTTTGTCTCTCTGTCTAATCCCCCTCTTGTCCCCACAATTCCCCCCTCTGTCTTCCTATTTTTTCCCTCTTTCTATCCCCTCCTGCTCCGGCCCGGCTGCACCAAATGATAATATAAATACATTAAATAAAGTCAAATACAAATAAGTAAATGTGAACAGCCTATATGGGCATCTACATTAACTATATGATTTGCCTGAGAAGCTGGACAGGACAAAAAAAAACCAAAAAAAAAAAACAATTCATCCCAAAGGTGTTCTATCGGGTTCAGGTCAGGACTCTGTGCAGGCCAGTCAAGTTCATGTATTGCTCCATTTGTAGTGTAATAATGCTCATTGTCATTTCGGTATTAATATTTATTTCGCTAACTGCTTCTTTACTATCACTTTTACCATCATATTTGTACATATCGTATTGGTGATGTTGCTCTATTGTTGTTGTTGTTTTTGTCTCTCTGTCTAATCCCCCTCTCGTCCCCACAATTCCCCCCTCTGTCTTAATTTTTTTCCCTCTTTCTATCCCCTCCTGCTCCGGCCCGGCTGCACCAAATGATAATATAAATACATTAAATAAAGTCAAATACAAATAAGTAAATCTGAACAGCCAAAATGGGCATCTACATTAACTATATGATTTGCCTGAGAAGCTGGACAGGACAAAAAAAAAAACAAAAAAAAAAACAATTCATCCCAAAGGTGTTCTATCGGCTTCAGGTCAGGACTCTGCGCAGGCCAGTCAAGTTCATCCACACCAGACTCTGTCATCCATGTCTTTATGGGCCTTGCTTTGTGCACTGGTCATGTTGGAAGAGGAAGGGGCCCGCTCCAAACTGTTCCCACCATAATTCCTCCTCCACCAAATTTTACCCTCATTGTGGCTGAGTTGCTGTTGTTCCCAAACTCTTCCATTTTCTTATAATAAAGCCGACTGTTGACTTTGGAATATTTAGGAGCGAGGAAATTTCACGACTGGATTTTTTTTGCACAGGTGGCATCCTATGACAGTTCCACGCTGGAAATCACTGAAAGCGGCCCATTCTTTCACAAATGTTTGTAGAAACAGTCTCAATGCCTAAGTGCTGGATTTTATACACCTGTGGCCAAAATGGACGGGTGGCCAAATACTTTTGGCAAACAAATGTAGGTCAGAGGTGTCAAAGTCGTTTTAACTGAGGGCCACATGGCAGTTATGTTTGGCCCCAGAGGGCCGCTTCTAACAGTGAATACTATTATTACACACATTTTTAATGCATTTTATTAGTTGTTTTTTTTTTAACTAAAATGTAAAAACAATATGGTAAATTGCAATAATTTCACCTCAACATGTAGTGTATATTACTGTAAATGGAAAAACAGTACATTTGTTTTAATGGTAAAAAACCCCAAAAAGGCAGGTCATTTGCCAGAATTTTACAGTAAAATTTAAATTTGTTTTTTTTACTGTAAATTTAAAAAAAAAAAGCAATTTTACATTAAAATGTTGGCTCCTGAGCTGCCTTTTTTTTTGTTTGTTTGTCTTTTTATCGCAACTCAACAAGTGTCGATTTTTTTGGTGTATTACTGTAAATGCCAAAACGGCACCACAGTTTATTACAGTAAAAAAAGTACTGGTTTTTTTTTCATTTAGAGAAAAATGCTGTAAAAACCACAGTCAATTTCACAATTTTACCATTAAATCTATTGCAACTTTTACATTGCACAATTTGATGGATAATCATTATTATTTGTATCTATTTCTATTTAAAAAATGGTTTGAATGTTTGATACCATATTTTTGCATAATTAGACAATATTTAAGTTAACATCATTTGCGATTACATGGAGTACATGTATTTTTGTTCTCCCAAAATAGAAAGAAAGAATACATTTAAGTAAGAAAAGTTACAGTACTTTATTGATACATATTATTTTCAGGCTTTCGAGGGCCAAATAAAATGAAGTGGCGGGCCACATCTGGCCTTGAGTTTGATAGCTGTGAGCAAGTTCATGCTAACCAAGACACTATTGACCTCTACCTTCCCTCAAAAAGGCAAAGGTCTATTTATGGTTCTATTGTGATTGTCTGAAATCATCATTTATTTATTTTTTAATTCATAACCATGTCAAATTTTAAGATATTTACAAATACTAAAAAAAAAGACAGCTTCGGATTGTTTGGTTTTTTTTTGTTTAAAAATATACCTAGCATATTCTAAAAAAAAGTACAAATCATAATGTATTTTTTACACTTACATGTTGCACTTACAAAATTCAAATACTTATGAATATTAAAATGAAGACAACTTCAGATTGTTTTGTTTGTTTAAAAATAGACCGAGTTCATGTACAACAAAAATTTACAAATTATAATGTTTTTTTGTTTTTTTTTTACACTTATATGTCACGGTTAAAAATATGAAGGTATTTATACATATAAAAAATAAATACAACTTAGAATTGTTTTATTTATTTAAAAATAGACCAAGCACATTCTGAAAATGTACGAATCATAATGTATGTTTTTTTACACTTACATATTACGGTTCAAAATAATAATATATTTCTAATATTCCAAATAAATACAACTTGGAATGGTTTTATTTGTTTAAAAATAGACCAAGCACATTCTAAAAATGTACAAATCATAATGTGTGTTTTTTTACACTTACATGTGGCAGTTGAAAATATTAAAATATTTATAAATATTAAAGGTAAAGACAACTTCAAATTGTTTTCTTTGTTTAAAAATAAACAAAGCACACGCGTAACAAAATTGTACAAATCATAATGTTTTCCTTTTTTACATTTAGATGTCACGGTCTAACATATTAGGATATTTATAAATATTAAAAATAAAGATAACTTTAGATTGTTTTCTTTGTTTAAAAATCGACCAAACACATTCTGAAAATGTACAAATCATAATGTTTTTTGGTTTTTTTTACACTTACATGTCACGGTTAAAAATATTAAGGTATTTATACATATAAAAAATAAATACAACTTAGAATTGTTTTTATTTATTTAAAAATAGACCAAGCACATTCTGAAAATGTACGAATCATAATGTATGTTTTTTTACACTTACATATTACGGTTCAAAATAATAATATATTTCTAATATTGTTTAAAAATAGACCAAGCACATTCTAAAAATGTACAAATCATAATGTATGTTTTTTTACACTTACATGTGGCGGTTGAAAATATTAAGATATTTATAAATATTAAAAGTAAAGACAACTTCAAATTGTTTTCTTTCTTTAAGAATAAACAAAGCACACGCGCAACAAAATTGTACAAATCATAATGTTTTCCTTTTTTACATTTAGATGTCACGGTCTAACATATTAGGATATTTATAAGTATTAAATATAAAGATAACTTTAGATTGTTTTCTTTGTTTAAAAATCGACCAAACACATTCTGAAAATGTACAAATCATAATGTTTTTTGTTTTTTTTTACACTTACATGTCACGGTTAAAAATATTAAGGTATTTATACATATAAAAAATAAATACAACTTATAATTGTTGTATTTATTTAAAAATAGACCAAGCACATTCTGAAAATGTATGAATCATAATGTATGTTTTTTTACACTTACATATTACGGTTCAAAATAATAATATATTTCTAATATTCCAAATAAATACAAATTGGAATGGTTTTATTTGTTTAAAAATAGACCAAGCACATTCTAAAAATGTACAAATCACAATGTATGTTTTTTTACACGTACATGTGGCGGTTGAAAATATTAAAATATTTATAAATATTAAAGGTAAAGACAACTTCAAATTGTTTTCTTTGTTTAAAAATAAACAAAGCACACGAGTAACAAAATTGTACAAATCATAATGTTTTCCTTTTTTACATTTAGATGTCACGGTCTAACATATTAGGATATTTATAAGTATTAAATATAAAGATAACTTTAGATTGTTTTCTTTGTTTAAAAATCGACCAAACACATTCTGAAAATGTACAAATCATAATGTTTTTTTTTTTTTTAACACTTACATGTTGCGGGTAAAATATTAATTTGTTGTTATTTATACATTCTGAATAAATGGTGTGATGATGTTTATCATTATAATAGTTGGACTTGAGTCTGGATTGGAAGAGTTTTAAAATGCTCCTTTTTAATCCACCAGAAGATGAAATGAATAAAACAATCTAAATCAGATTACAGGAAGTTAATAATGTAATTTACGCATTTTGCTCATGTTGTGTATTCTCTACATGTGCAGAATGATCTACAATAAAACTTGTGAATTTGGACTCATTCACATATGAAGTTAGACGGGGGTATTCATTATTTCAGTATATTTATGTGCGCCCAGAAAATGTGTTTATAAAATCAGTAAATACGTCCCTGGACTCAGGAGAACTTGATTTATGACCGATGTATGACCCTGTAACCATACCAACATTTGTGGTATAGTACAGTTGAGGCCAGAATGATGTCATTTTCTATCAAGTATTTCCAAAGTGCTGGCAAAGAGAAATGCATTTTCTAACTCCATTTTTTACAAGCCTCCGACTTCATTTTGAAAGCTTCCAATAAGTTTTATTTTACACACGGGAACAAAGGTATTTGACCAAAAAAAAACATTAAATCAAACGATTAGCCTTCTTAAAAACTCCCAGCGGTCTGAGAGTCAGCAGGTGTTGGAAGCCTATTTGAAGTCACCGGTGAACAATCACTACCTTTCCATGCGCTATGATTTCTCAAATAGTTTGTTTGCCAAAGAAGAACGGGCTGCGGTCGCTCAGGAGGTTTGTGTGGAACTGGAACTGAAACGTAGCATATGTGGGGGCTAATCCTTTTGACTCTGGTCATTTTAGGCTGTGGGTTCAAACCCCGGCCGAGTCATACCAAAGACTATTAAAAAACGGGACCCGTTACCTCCCTGCTTGGCACTCAGCATTAAGGGTTGGAATTGGGGGTTAAATCACCAAAAAAATATTCCCGGGCGCGGCCACCGCTGCTGCTCACTGCTGCTCACTGCTCCCCTCACCTCCCAAGGGGGTGATCAAGGGTGATGGGTCAAATGCAGAGGACACATTTCGCCACACCTCGTGTGTGTGTGACGATCATTGGTACTTTAACTTTAATTTTTTGGTTTTCGTGAAATAACTTTGTTCCCCAAAATGCATCCAAAATGAAAGTAGGATGCTTGGAAAAGTTGTGTTAAAACGCACTTGGGAAATACTTAATGCAAAAATGAATGTTCATGCTAAGGTTCTTACGGCACAGGGGGGGGGGGGGGGGGGGGGGGGGGGGGAAGACGGCACGGAATAGAGGGACGTAGTTTTAGCTCTATTTATTTATATATATAATATTATGAAGTGTGGAAACTAATCCAAAATGTGTGTGTGTGCGACTATGCGAAGTGAGTAAAGTGTTACCGGAAGTGTTGATCGAGGTGCGGAAGTCTAACAGGGGCAAGGCAGGCTGGAAGATCCAGAGCAAGGGCAAGAGAGAGGCGTCAAAATCCGTGTCCAGGCGGGAGGTGGAGAAAGATGCAGCCAGGGCAACCTGTTATGGTTTAACAGGAGAAGGTGACGGCAACAGACACCAGGACCTGATATAGCTTTATGTATTTATTATATATATATATATATATATATTTATATATATATATATATATATATATATATATATATATATATATATATATATATATATATATATATATATATATATATATATATATATATATATATATATATATATATATATATATATATATATATATATAAATATAAACCATATATATATATATATATATATATATATATATATATATATATATATATATATATATATATATATATATATATATATATATATATATATATATATATATATATATATATATATATATATATATATATATATATATAATATATATATATATATATATATATATATATATAAACCATATATAATAATAATAATAATCAAACAATGTTAAATATACTAACTAAGGAAATGAAGTGTGACAAAATCCAAGAGTGTGTATGGTGTAAGGCAATATGTTGTAGAGGGGAAGGTGACGGCAACAGACACCAGGGGCTGATATAGCTTTATGTATTTATTGCATATATATATATATACTATATATATATATATATATATATATATATATATATATATATATATATATATATATATATATATATATATATATATATATATATATATAGATCATATATATAATAATAATAATCAAACAATGTTAAATATACTAACTAAGGAAATTAAGTGTGACAAAATCCAAGAGTGTGTATGGTGTAAGGCTATGTGTTGTAGATTAGCTGTTGAGTGTTACCCTAAATGTTGAATGAGATACGAGGAAGTCCAGGGGAGAGAGAAGTCTACAGGTCTGAGTCCAAAGCCAGGGAAGTCAAGGATCGAGGGAGGCAGTCAGAGTCCAGAGGGAGATCCGGGGAAAAGTGAGACGCACAGCTCACTTTCCAGGTGACGGAGGGTATGTACGCCAACAGAAGGCTATACTACGGCGCCGCATGGCAGGTTGTGCGAGCTTATGAAGGCAGCTCGCTCATCCCAGGCAGGTGCGCGGATTACAGATCTCCTGCAGCCGTGCGGAAGTGCGCCGTAACAGAACCAGAGGGAACACGGGGAGATGAGACACGCGGCTCGTGACCAGGAATGGGAGGAATGCTGTTGGATGGTGACAAGTGAACATAGAGCTGGAGAAACACAGAGAGAGAGAGAGTGTGCATAGAGCTAGAGATTGTACTGGAACAGGTCGCTACGTTCTGGCCCGGAACGCAGGTTTGCACTGGCTTGAGAAGCCCAGGGAGCTCATCAGCGACAGGTGTGCAGACTGGGCCTGAACTGAATAAGAATACGTTTATTATTATTAAGATTATTACACTTGAAGTGTAGATAGAACAGGATCAAACAGGAAGTAAGCAGATATTAACAGTAAATGAACAAGTGGATTAATAACTAATTCTCCAATAATTCCGTCTTAAACTGAAGAGTAGTGACTTTACACGACATGCTAACAATGTCCTCTTGACAACAACACATGTAGTCGTCCTTGTCTCGTTTCCATACCACACAAGTAATTTCCTCAATCGATCAATGGGATTGATTTGTCCGATTGAGTTCCTCGCAGAACGCAATCACAGGCGCTATTGACTGCGGAAGAACTCCTCATTTGGAGCAGAGTGTCAGCCTCTGGACAACACGTGTCAGTCATTACACGGCACGTACCTCCATGACTTGGTGGTGTGAGATGTTAGAAACAATAGGATCAAGTCACGTAACTCTTACAGTAATGGTATGGAAAATACCAACCCTATGACAAACTGTTTCTGTCTTTAATATGAAGTAGCCACAATGATTCAATGAGTCTGTTGAATGATGCGGACACATGTGTTACTGGATACTGTGAGAATGGGACATTTGTAAGTGTTCTCTCTTAATCAATAGTCATGTTTAAAGCAGCTTGTACTTTCCCATGTGAACTCTGGGTTTTACTTCGTAAACTATTTTGTTTTGTCCTAAGGGCTCATTATCACACACAGGAAAACACACTACAGAGAGGCTTGTATCGCACATGATATCACACACAAGTAAACACGCTGCAGGACTGCTTGTATCACACATGATATCACACACAAGCAAAACACACTGCAGGACGACTTGTATCGCACATGATATCACACACAAGTAAACACACTGCAGGACTGCTTCTATCACACATGATATCACACACAATCAAAGCATACTGTAGGACGGCTTGTATCGCACATGATATCACACACAAGTAAACACACTGCAGGACTGCTTTTATCACACATGATATCACACACAATCAAAGGATACTGTAGGACGGCTTGTATCGCACATGATATCACACACAAGTAAACACACTGCAGGACTGCTTTTATCACACATGATATCACACACAATCAAAGCATACTGTAGGACGGCTTGTATCGCACATGATATTACACACAAGCAAAACACACTGCAGGGCGGCTTGTATCGCACATGATATCACACACTAGTAAACACACTGCAGGACGGCTTGTATCGCACATGATATCACACACAAGCAAAACACACTGCAAGACTGCTTGTATTACACATGATATCACACACAAGCAAAACACACTGCAGGGCGGCTTGTATCGCACATGATATCACACACAAGTAAACACACTGCAGTGACGCTTGTATCGCACATGATATCACACACAAGCAAACACACTGCAGGACTGCTTGTACCGCACAAGATATCATACACAAGTAAACAGACTGCAGGACGGCTTGTATCACACATGATATCAAGCACAAGCAAAAAACTCTGCAGGACGGCTTGTATCGCACATGATATTACACACAAGCAAAACACACTGCAGGACGGCTTGTATCGCACATGATATCACACACAAGTAAACACACTGCAGGACTGCTTGTATCACACATGATATCACATACAAGCAAAGCATACTGTAGGACGGCTAGTATCGCACATGATATCACACACAAACAAAACACACTGCAGGACTGCTTGCATCTCACATGATATCACACACAAGCAAAACACACTGCAGGGCGGCTTGTATCGCACATGATATCACACACAAGTAAACACACTACAGGACTGCTTGTATTGCACAATATATCATACAGAAGTAAACACACTGCAGGAAGGCTTATATCGCACATGATATCACACACAAGCAAAACACACTGCAGGACTGCTTGTATCGCACATGATATCACACACAAGTAAACACACAGCAGGACGGCTTGTATTACACATGATATCACACACAAGCAAAACACACTGCAGGGAGGCTTGTATTGCACATGATATCACACACAAGCAAAACACACTGCAGGACGGCTTGTATCGCACATGATATCACACATAAAGTAAACACACTGCAGGACTGCTTTTATCACACATGATATTACACACAAGCAAAACACACTGCAGGGCGGCTTGTATCGTACATGATATCACACACAAGTAAACAAACTACCGGACTGCTTGTATCGGACATGATATCACACACAAGCAAAACACACTGCAAGACTGCTTGTATTAAACATGATATCACACACAAAGAAAACCCACTGCAGGGCGGCTTGTATCGCACATGATATCACACACAAGTAAACACAATGCAGATATGCTTGTATCGCACATGATATCACACACAATTAAACACACTGCAGGACTGCTTGTACCACACAAGATATCATACACAAGTAAACAGACTGCAGGACCGCTTGTATCGCACACGATATCACACATAAGCAACACACACAGCAGGACGGCTTGTATCGCACATGATATCACACACAAGCAAAACACACTGTTGGGTGGCTTGTATCACACATGATATCACACACAAGCAAAGCACACTGCAGAACGGCTTGTATTGCACATGATATCACACACAAGCAAAGCAAACTGCAGAACGTATTGTATCGCACATGATATTACACACATGTAAACACGCTGCAGGACGGCTTGTATCACAAATGATAAAACACACAACTAAACACACTGCAGTGCCGCTTGTATCGCACATGATATCACACACAAGTAAACACACTGCAGGACTGCTTGTACGCACATATCACCACACATTTTAGTCGCAAGCTGATACTTGTTTTGTTGTTGCTGGTATCGGACCAGGACACTTCTTCATATATAATTCCACTCCCAGTATCTTACACTGAAATAGACATTTAATAGGCGATACACTAAAGGTTATTTTTAATGCTGAGTGACTAAACTAGAGGAGTAAAAAAGAGCTTGATGGACTAATGGGTGGCAAGATGCATATGTAGTGTGTGTGTGTGTGTGTGTGTGTGTGTGTGTGTGTGTGTGTGTGTGTGTGCGTGTGTGTGTGTGTGTGTGTGTGTGTGTGTGTGTGTGTGTGTGCGCGTGTGTGTGTGTGTGTGTGTGTGTGTGTGTGTGTGTGTGTGTGTGTGTGTGTGTGTGTGTGTGTGTGTCTTCAGAGGGTTTGTTAATGAGGCAAAGTAATCAATGCCAGGAGAGCTCACTTTGATGGACGCCTTTGAGAAAACAATGTGTCGTGACGACCTCTGTGTGAGCCCAGCACAAAGCAAAGACTCCAAACAAGCAAGGTGACCTTCAGCAGGTTGACCCAGTAAATCATTTCTCACACGGCGTGTTGAAGCCGCTCACCTCGCAAAAGTAGAAGGAAAGGGCCACAAAGATTGGTGACAAGCAGCGATGACTGATAATGACCTCACACGCTGTTAGCGCCACACATCAAAGTAAGAATGGAGATGAAAACTCTTGTTGCTAAACTTTATTCTATTTGTCAACAAACACAGTCATTGAGGGGCTGATAAATAGAATTTATTTCTTGTTTTACGTCAATAATGAGCCAGCTTTTGCATATTTTTTTGCCTTATAGCAGCATACAAGTGCAAACTGTACACTGTAAAAATATATATCATATATAGTATAAATATAATTTAATAACAAGTATTATGTTTAAGTGCATTACTGTAAATAACATTGTTGGTGGTATTTTACTGTAATATATATATATATATATATATATATATATATATATATATATATATATATATATATATATATATATATATATATATATATATGTTATTTACAGTAATGCACTTTAAAAAAAAAAGGCAGAATATTTTACAGTAAAAACATGCTTAGTCAGAATTTTACAGTAAAAACATGCTTAGTCAGAATTTTACTGTAAAAATGTGCGACCTGCTTTTTTATATTTACAGTAATACTTGTTATTAAATTTGCACTATTATTTTTACGGTAAAATTCTGACTAAGCATGTTTTTACTGTAAAATATTCTGCCATTTTTTTTAATTTTTATTCTTTTAAGTGCATTACTGTAAATAACATTGTTGGTGGTATATATATATATATATATATATATATATATATATATATATATATATATATATATATATATATATATATATATATATATATATATATATATATATATATATATATGTATGTATTTACCGTAATTGTAAATGTTATTTACAATGTTATTTAATGTAAATAACATTGATAATGTTATGTACAGTATATATATATATATATATATATATATATATATATATATATATATATATATATATATATATATATATATATATATATATATATATATATATATATATATATATATTACGGTAAAATACCACCAACAATGTTATTTACAGTAATGCACTTAAAAGAATAAAAAAATAAAAAAGGCGGAATATTTTACAGTAAAAACATGCTTAGTCAGAATTTTACTGTAAAAATGTGCGTCCTGCTTTTTTATATTTACAGTAATACTTGTTATTAAATTTGCACTATTATTTTTATGGTAAAATTCTGACTAAGCATGTTTTTACTGTAAAATATTCCGCCATTTTTTTTTTTTTAAATTCTTTTAAGTGCATTACTGTAAATAACATTGTTGGTGGTATATATATATAAATATATATATATATATATATATATATATATATATATATATATATATATATATATATATATATATATATATATATATATATATATATATATATATATATATATATATATATATATATATTTATATATATATATATATATATATATACATATATATATATATATATATATATATATATATATATATATATATATATATATATATATATATATATATATATATATATATATATATATATATATATATATATATATATATATATTACGGTAAAATACCACCAACAATGTTATTTACAGTAATGCACTTAAAAGAATTAAAAAAATAAAAAAGGCGGAATATTTTACAGTAAAAACATGCTTAGTCAGAATGTTACCGTAAAAATAACAGTGCGACCTGCTTTTTTATATTTACAGTAATACTTGTAAAAACAACAGATCAGTGGCGTGCGGTGAGGTTCATGTCAGGTGAGGCACTGACTTCATCACAGTCAGATTTACAAACATATGAACCCTAAAGAGTATCTTATTCACCATTTGATTGGCAGGAGTTAACGGGTTATGTTTAAAAGCTCATACTAGCATTCCTCCCTGCTTGGCACTCAGCATCAAGGGTTGGAATTGGGGGTTAAATCACCAAAAATTATTCCCAGGCGCGGCGCCGCTGCTGCCCACTGCTCCCCTCTGCTCCCCTCACCTCCCAGGGGGTGAACAAGGGGATGGGTCAAATGCAGAGGACAAATTTCACCACACCTACACTGTAAAAAAAAAAAAGACATTTGAGAAAACGCAAATTTTCAAGGCAACATGATGCAACAAGATTTTTGCGTTTTCTCAACTTTTGACTACTGCTAAGACACTGTTTTGGTACACTGTAAAAAATAATTATAGTTTTTTAGTTAGTCAGACTCAGAAATAAGGTTTCATTATGTTTAACTACCAAAACAGTGTCTGGCCAGCAGTAGTCACAAGTTGAGAAAACGCAAAAATCTTGTTGCATCATGTTGCCTTGAAAATTTGCGTTTTCTCAACTTTTTTTTTTTTTACAGTGTAGTGTGTGTGTGACAATCATTGGTACTTTAACTTTACACTTACAAACTGTAGCACACAAAAAAACACATTTAATAAAAAAAAACGTTATTATGGTCTTACCTTTACTTATAAGTGCGGGAGCAGTGGTGTTCGTGTTGGAAGAGTCGTGAATGAATGAAATATGAAATCCGCGCAGCAGTCTGCAGGTGTACCTAATGTTGTGTCCCTGTTCACGGCTCCTCCGGCGCGCCGCGCGAGCATTGTTGTTTTTGCACTTTTTGGCTTCTTGTTAAGTGACTTTTTTTTGGGGTGGATTCGGTCTTGCACGTGGAGGGTTTGGGTGTGGGCTTTGGTTGGTGTGGCCGCGGCGCTCCCGTCGGGAGGTGCGTTCTGCGGCGGAGGTGCTTGGCACCAGGAGGCGGGGTTATGAGACGAGCCTCCAGTTTTATGATCGCTCAGCACTAAAAATACGTGACACACATACAGTTGTTGACAAAATACACTGTACATTATATACCTCAGCTAACTAAACTATGGAAATGTATAATATAATTCATATAGCAATACGGTCTCACTGCACAGCAGGCCAGCAGTTAGCTGAGTCATTGTGCACAATCCATGTTGAGACACAAATCAGTGACGTGCCTCAACTGGCTGCTGATCACCGCAAGTCTCTTCTTAGTATTTGAACGGCAAATGTGAAAATAAAAATAAAAATAATCTAAAACTGGTGAAGTTAAATGGAAAATAACTTTAGTATAATCACTGGATACATATAACAATTACATTTTTTTTTTTTCTTTTTACTTTTTTTTTCTTTCCATGATGGCAGGTGAGGCACCGCCTCCCCTGCCTCTAGTGACGGCACGCCGCTGCCGCAGATTATATGGTGGTAAAAAAAACTGTCAATTCAGTCGCCAAAAATTTTACCATAAAATAACAGTGGTAAAGTTTCACCATTTACACTTTAAAAAAAACGTCAGATTTTACGATGAAAAAAAAAACAGACAGCTTACTCCCAAAAATGTTGCCGGTTTTCCATTTACCATTATGCACTGTAAAAACAACAACCACATATTTCACGGTAAAAACAGGGCAGTTCATATGACCAAATTTTACCCAAAAACACAAATTGAAAGGTTTTTTGATTTACAAAAACACAGATTTTACAGTTAAAAACTATCAGTTCGGTCGCCCGAATTATATATATATATATATATATATATATATATATATATATATATATATATATATATATATATATATATATATATATATATATATATATATATATATATATATATATATATTATATCATTTGTCAACATAAACAAGTATGAAATACCTATAGTTGCATTTTTCTTTACACAAACAACTGTCTCCAAGGCAGTAACATGTTAGAAAGTATGCAGTAACAAACGTGTCCGCATCATTCAACTTACAGGGTCAAGAATTTAACTTCATGATAATTATCATCCCAAAAAATGTATACATCACTACACTTCAACTTAAAGACAGCACAAATCAAGTGTCCAATAACCACAGCAGACACGGTCAATTTAGGTAATGTCTACAATGTCGGTTGTATTTTTTTGAAATTTCGAATTCAGTTTTCCAGCCCTGCACTCCGCTTGCATCCCGTGAACCCCCCCCCAGAAGCTCCATCTGCATCAGCGGGGATGCACTTGATCCATTTACTTGCAAGGCGAGACCCCGAGCGCGGTTGGCCGCACATCGCTCCACCGGTCGGACAGCGACAAGCCGATGACAGCGTGTTCCGCACCGCCGCTCGCAGGATTATCTGTAAGACTGTCAGGACATTAGCTCAGCCATTGTGACCGCGACTCCGTCTTTATTACCAGGACGCGGACGCGCTGGGGGTGTACTGAAGGTGTTCCTCCTCTCTTATCACGACCAATGCGTCAGACTTTATTGAAATATGGTACACTTTTTGCATCTTTTTCAGCACAAAGCACACACGTACACATTGGTGATGTCACAACAACATCAATTTTAGGGCAAAAAAATAATATTTATATATATTAGCCACACCAGACTATGAGTGAAATGAGTTATTTACACAGTAATATTCTGTCAATGTTTATTTACATACCTTAATTGTTTCCAAATGATGTCTGTAACAAGGCAGTAAAACGGAGGATCAAACAAAACAGAAGTCATCGTCATGGACCCTAGCTCGCCAATCACCTAAACAGACACGAATAAATCCACGGTGACGTTTTGGCGAATTTACGGAACTGAGTCGAAACAAAAGGAAGGCCATTGTTAGTGAACAATTCTAGCGCAGACACCCGTGAATGTGTTAGCATACCCGCTAATGCTAACGACGCTAGCGTCATTACGCGCGGAAACACTCCTACAGACATCGCACATGGCACGGTTTAGTAAGTAAGAATTGTTTTAGTTATATTGTAAAACTTACAAACTTTGCTCGGGGTAATGAATGATGAATTTATACCGGTAGATACGCTATGGATGACTTAAATTTTTTTAAATTAAAGCCACACCGGTTCAAAGTGTTGCTCACACACGTACACATTGGTGATGACACGACAACATCAATTTCAGGGGAAAAAAAAAAAAATTCCATATATTAGCCACACCAGACCATAAGCCGCAGATATATAAATAAACGTTTATCTACATACCTTAATTGTTTCCAAATGATATCTGTAACAAGGCAGTAAAACGGCTGATCAAACAAAACAGAAGCCATCGTCATGGACCCACTAGCTCTCCAATCCGCTAAACAGACCCAACAACGCCAAGGTGACGTTTTGACGAATTTACGGAACTGAGTCGAAACAAAAGGAATGCCGTTGTGAGTTAATAATACTAACGCAGACACCCGTGAACGTGTTATTATACTAATGCTAACGATGCTAGCGTCATTACGTCACGATAGCACGTACAAATACGCGCGGAAACACTCCTATAGACATCGCACACGGGACGGTTTAGTAAGTAAGAATTGTTTTAGTTATATTGTAAAACTTATAAACTTTGCTTGGGGTAATGAATGATGAATTTATACCGGTAGAAACGCTATGGACGACTTACATTTGTTAAATTAGCCACACCGGTTCAGAGTAGAGATGTCTGATAATATCGGACTGCCGATATTATCGGACGATAAATGCTTTAAAATGTGATATCGGAAATTATCGGTATCGGTTTCAAAAAGTAAAATGTATGACTTTTTAAAACGCCGTTGTACGGAGTGGTACACGGACGTAGGGAGAAGAACAGAGTGCCAATAAACCTTAAATATATACGGCTTTTCACACACACGAGTGAACGCAAGGCATACTTGGTCAACAGCCATACAGGTCACACTGAGGCTGGCCATATAAACAACTTTAACACTGTTACAAATACTGTATGCGCCACACTGTGAACCCACACCAAACAAGAATGACAAACACATTTCGGGAGAACATCCGCACCGTAACACAACATAAACACAACAGAAGAAATACCCAGAACCCCTTGCAGCACTAACTCTTCCGGGACGCTACAATATATTTTTTTTTACATAACTTGAGTTGATTTATTTTGGAAGACCTTGTCACATTATTTAATGCATCCAGCGGGACATCACAACAAAATTAGGCATAATAATGTGTTAATTCCACGACTGTATATATATCAGTATCGGTTGATATCGGAATATCAGCAAAAAAGCCACTATCGGACATCTCTCGTTCAAAGTGTTGCTCACACACATATGTATTGATGATGTCACAACAATATAGTGCATTTAATTCCCATTTCTACATCAGGGTATATGAAATAGCCTGAAAAAAACACCTGTTTGTATTTATTTAGTACATCCATTGTTGTGTTTGTAAATAAACTTATATTTAAAACAAGTCATTATGTCCAATTGTACACAATAACTAGATAAAAGTCAAAACTGCTATCTTCTACTCTTTTAATTGTTGTTTTTTCTGCCATCAAAGTATGCATATTATTAATCTACTCGGTTATTTCCTGGTAATAACGGCTTACTTTCTGCTGTAACGTGTTTCTATCTACACTTAATAAACTTAGCTAAGCACTTAAGGGTTAGAGTTAGGGTTAGGGTTAGGGTTAGGGTTAGGGTTAAGGTTAGGGTTAGGGTTAGGGTTAGGTTTGGGTTGGGGTTAGGTTTGGGGTTAGGGTTAGGCTTAGGTTTGGGGTTAGGGTTAGGGTTGGTGTTGGGGTTGGGGTTAGGGTTAGGTTTAAAGTTGGGGTTAGGGTTAGGGTTAGGGTTAGGGTTAGCGTTAAGGCAGGGGTGTCCAAAGTGCGGCCCGCAGGTAATTTTTTAATGGCCCCACAGCACATTCTAAAAATATGATTAAAAAAATGAAAAACATAAAAAGTGGTATAATAGAGCAAAAAGGTGAAATGTAACAATAAAATGTTACAATGTTTACTCTAATAACACAAAGCTGCCATGCAGGCTGTTTATTTCTTAAAAAAAAATAAAAAAAAATCTAAATTTATGTTATTATGAATTATTGACTTATTCAAGGCTCCATTTACATACCATTGAATATTTCACTTTGAGATAGTCTTTTGGGAAAATGTTGCATATTTTGTGTTTGCCATTTAAAAAACAGTTAGTTATTATTTTTTATTTTTTTTGAGGGGTCTGAAACAAACAAACAAACAAAAAACAACAATAAAAATTATAATTGACGGATAGATCTGAACTTGATATTGAGACAATGGTGTTAAAAGTTTAAAAAAATGTATGATTTTTTTTTTTCAAACTTTACGAAGCAGGACCTTTTTGGATCCCCAATCATTTTAGTGGGACTTTTTTTTTGAGTGTCATTGCTCAAAAAATAATATTTATTTAAAATCAATGTTGTTATGAGTTATTGACCTTTTTAAGGCTCCAATTATTATATAATCCAAAATATTCCACTTAATTTTTTTATTGGGTGAAAATATTGCATATTTTGTGTTTTTTTCCATAAGAAAACATGATTTTCTTTGACAAAAAGGGCATATAACTTAAATCTTTAACAACGTTATATTGACAGATAGACCTAATGTTGATCTAGAGATTTTAACCTTGAATAATAATACAAATAATAATACTGAATAATGACACATTTTTTTAAATATTTTTTTGACCAAAACCCTGTGATCAAGTCTGAGTGGAGGCATCGATGTATATTTTTTAAACATATATTGTATTGGTTTTTAAAATAAAAAATATCAAAATGGCCCCCGCTTGCTTTGATTTTTCAATGTGTGGCCCTCAATGGAAAAAGTTTGGACACCCCTGGGTTAAGGGTTAGGGTTAGGGTTAGGGTTAGGGTTAGGGTTAGGGTTGGGGTAGTGTTGGGGTTGGGGTTGGGGTTAGGGTTAGTTTTTTTGGTTAGGGTTAGGGTTGGGGTTGGGGTTAGGGTTAGGTTTAAAGTTGGGGTTAGGGTTAGGGTTAGGGTTAGGGTTAAGGGTTAGGGTTGTGATTGGGGTTGGGGTTGGGGTTGGGGTTAGGGTTGAAGTTGGGGTTGGGGTTGGGGTTAGGGTTAGGTTTAAAGTTGGGGTTAGTGTTAGGGATAGGGTTAGGGTTAGGGTTAGGGTTAGGGTTAGGGTTAAGGGTAAGGGTTAGGGTTAGGGTTAGGGTTGGGGTTGGGGTTGGGGTTAGGGTTAGGGTTAGGGTTGGGGTTGGGGTTGGGGTTGGGGTTGGGGTTAGGGTTAGGGTTAAGGTTGGGGTTAAGGTTAAGGTTAGGGTTAAGGTTAGAGTTGGGGTTAGGCATAAAGAAAAACAAGTTGGCTAGGATTAGGGCTAGGGTTAGGGCTAGGGTTAGGGCTAGGGTTGGGGTTAGGGTTAGGGTTAGGGTTAGGGTTAGGGTTAGGGTTGGGGTTGTAATTAGGGTTAGGGTTGGGGTTGGGGTTGGGGTTGGGGTTGGGGTTGGGGTTAGGGTAGGGTTGGGGTTGGGGTTCGGGTTAGGGTTGTGGTTGTGGTTAGGGTTAGGGTTGGGGTTGGGGTTGGGGTTGGGGTTGGGGTTAGGGTAGGGTTGGGGTTGGGGTTAGGGTTAGGTTTAGGGTTGGGGTTGGGGTAAGGGTTAGTGTTTTTGGTTAGGGTTAGGGTTGGGGTTGGGGTTAGGGCTAGGTTTAAAGTTGGGGTTAGGGTTAGGGTTAGGGTTAGGGTTAGGGTTAGGGTTAGGGTTAGGGTTAGAGTTAGGATTAGGGTTGGGGTTGGGATTGGGGTTGGGATTGGGGTTGGGGTTGGGGTTGGGGTTAGGGTTGAAGTTGGGGTTGGGGTTGGGGTTAGGGTTAGGTTTAAAGTTGGGGTTAGTGTTAGGGATAGGGTTAGGGTTAGGGTTAGGGTTAGGGTTAAGGGTAAGGGTTAGGGTTAGGGTTAGGGTTAGGGTTGGGGTTGGGGTTGGGGTTAGGGTTAGGGTTAGGGTTAGGGTTGGGGTTGGGGTTGGGGTTGGGGTTGGGGTTAGGGTTAGGGTTAAGGTTGGGGTTAAGGTTAAGGTTAGGGTTAAGGTTAGAGTTGGGGTTAGGCATAAAGAAAAACAAGTTGGCTAGGATTAGGGCTAGGGTTAGGGCTAGGGTTAGGGCTAGGGTTGGGGTTAGGGTTAGGGTTAGGGTTAGGGTTAGGGTTAGGGTTAGGGTTGGGGTTGTAATTAGGGTTAGGGTTGGGGTTGGGGTTGGGGTTGGGGTTGGGGTTAGGGTAGGGTTGGGGTTGGGGTTCGGGTTAGGGTTGTGGTTGTGGTTAGGGTTAGGGTTGGGGTTGGGGTTGGGGTTGGGGTTGGGGTTAGGGTAGGGTTGGGGTTGGGGTTAGGGTTAGGTTTAGGGTTGGGGTTGGGGTAAGGGTTAGTGTTTTTGGTTAGGGTTAGGGTTGGGGTTGGGGTTAGGGCTAGGTTTAAAGTTGGGGTTAGGGTTAGGGTTAGGGTTAGGGTTAGGGTTAGGGTTAGAGTTAGGATTAGGGTTGGGGTTGGGATTGGGGTTGGGATTGGGGTTGGGGTTGGGGTTAGGGTTAGGGTTAGGGTTAGGGTTAGGGTTAGGGTTAGGTTTGAAGTTGGATTTGGGGTTGGGGTTAGGGTTAGGTTTAAAGTTGGGTTAGTGTTAGGGTTAGGGTTAGGGTTGGGGTTGGGGTTAGGGTAGTGTTGGGGTTGGGGTTGGGGTTAGGGTTAGTTTTTTTGGTTAGGGTTAGGGTTGGGGTTGGGGTTAGGGTTAGGTTTAAAGTTGGGGTTAGGGTTAGGGTTAGGGTTAGGGTTAGGGTTAAGGGTTAGGGTTGTGATTGGGGTTGGGGTTGGGGTTGGGGTTAGGGTTGAAGTTGGGGTTGGGGTTGGGGTTAGGGTTAGGTTTAAAGTTGGGTTTAGTGTTAGGGATAGGGTTAGGGTTAGGGTTAGGGTTAGGGTTAGGGTTAAGGGTAAGGGTTAGGGTTAGGGTTAGGATTAGGGTTGGGGTTGGGGTTGGGATTAGGGTTAGGGTTAGGGTTGGGGTTGGGGTTGGGGTTGGGGTTGGGGTTAGGGTTAGGGTTAAGGTTAGGGTTAAGGTTAAGGTTAGGGTTAAGGTTAGAGTTGGGGTTAGGCATAAAGAAAAAAAAGTTGGCTAGGATTAGGGCTAGGGTTAGGGCTAGGGTTAGGGCTAGGGTTGGGGTTAGGGTTAGGGTTAGGGTTGGGGTTGGGGTTGGGGTTAGGGTAGGGTTGGGGTTGGGGTTCGGGTTAGGGTTGTTGTTGTGGTTAGGGTTAGGGTTGGGGTTGGGGTTGGGGTTGGGGTTGGGGTTAGGGTAGGGTTGGGGTTAGGGTTAGGTTTAGGGTTGGGGTTGGGGTAAGGGTTAGTGTTTTTGGTTAGGGTTAGGGTTGGGGTTGGGGTTAGGGCTAGGTTTAAAGTTGGGGTTAGGGTTAAGGTTAGGGTTAGGGTTAGGGTTAGGGTTAGAGTTAGGATTAGGGTTGGGGTTGGGATTGGGGTTGGGGTTGGGGTTGGGGTTGGGGTTAGGGTTAGGGTTAGGGTTAGGGTTAGGTTTGAAGTTGGATTTGGGGTTGGGGTTAGGGTTAGGTTTAAAGTTGGGTTAGTGTTAGGGTTAGGGTTAGGGTTAAGGGTAAGGGTTAGGGTTAGGGTTAGGGTTAGCGTTAGGATTAGGGTTGGGGTTGTGGTTAGGTTTAGGGTTAGGGTTAGGGTTGGGGTTGGGGTTGGGGTTGGGGTTGGGGTTGGGTTTAGGGTTGGGGTTAGGGTTAGGTTTGTGGTTAGGGTTAGGGTTAGGGGAAGGGGGGGGTATGCGCGGTCCGTCTATGGTAAGCCCGGATGGCGCACAAACCGCACGCAAGGTCCCCGGGGAACCCCGACCATACACAACAGGCACGCAACGAAAGGAGCCTGGATCAGCATGGCCGTGTCAAGGGTTAGAGTTAGGGTTAGGGTTAGGGTTAGGGTTAGGTTTGGGGTTAGGTTTAGGGTTAGGGTTAGGGTTAGGGTTAGGGTTAGGGTTAGGGTTGGTGTTGGGGTTGGGGTTGGGTTAGGCTTAAAGTTGGGTTTAGTGTTAGGGATAGGGTTAGGGCTAGGGTTAAGGTTAAGGTTAGGGTTGGGGTTGGGGTTGGGGTTAGGGTTAGGGTTGGGGTTGGGGTTGGGGTTGGGGTTAGGGTTAAGGTTAGGGTGAATGTTAAGGTTAGGGTTAAGGTTAAGGTTAGAGTTGGGGTTAGGCATAAAGAAAAAAAGTTGGCTAGGGTTAGGGCTGGGTTAGGGCTGGGGTTGGGTTTAGGGTTAGGGTTAGGGTTAGGGTTGGGGTTGTGGTTAGGGTTGGGTTTGGGGTTGGGGTTGGGGTTAGGGTTAAGGTTAGGGTTAGCAATCCTGCTCTCAGTGTCCAACATGTTGAGCCTCGTCCTCGATAATGATACTTAAAGGAAAGTCGTTCACAATCATTGTGATAGACAAGAAGACACAGATATATATGTATATATATATATATATATATATATATATATATATATATATATATATATATATATATACATATATATATATATATATATGTATATATATATATATATATATATATATATATATATATATATATATATATATTTTATTTATTTTTTTTCCCATTCTAACATGTAAAAGTCTTCTCATTCTTGGTGGTTAGCGATGCCGCTAATGTTAGCAATCAATTTGAACTCTAAATCACTTTAAAAATGCATTCAAAAACCTTCAACAATTGTTGTTCTGTAACCTGTATACAAACAAACTGTAGCAACATTGTTATTGTAAGAGCGAACACCGAGGGACTATTTTTCTAGCGAATTAACACATCGGCTTGCTACTGTAAATCAGGATAATTATTATACCAAATAGTAAATCGCAACAATTGGTTTGAATCAAAAATGTATTCTATATCGAATCGTCACCCCAGGTATCGGATCGAACCCTAAGATGACCTGAGAGTCAGACAGGAAATACCATTTTTACCCCGGGAAAAAAACTGGGAAAAAACGGACAAATTACGTTAATTGCTACAATTAGCAACATATTATTTTCAGAAAAAAACACATCATATCTGTGATATCATAATGAAAGAGATGACCAACGTTAGGCCGAAACTGTATCATCAATCACCTCCTGGTGCTCCACAAAACAAACACCCACTTGATCTTCATTCCAAGGAGGCCCCCCAGTCGCTAATGAGCGCTCGACGGAAGATGGAAGAATTAGTCCGTGGAATAATTTTTCATTTCTATTCTGCATCCAATGTCCTTGTCGGGGTGGGAGCGGCGAGGGGGGGCCCGCCCGGCGCACGTGTCGTCTCTCCTTTCGCGCGTGCCTCGTTGGAGCTCTCGCCCCATTTCCCTCTGCCCTCTCCAATATCAGCCAGCCCTCAATCTCCCGCTCGCCGCATCCAATCCTCGTTGGCGAGACGTTTCTGTGACAGCGTCGGCCGCGCGGCGCGGGGTCATTAGCACAGCTACCATTAAATAAGATGAATCAATCCCGAAAACAGCTGGCTCCCAGGGATGGCGGCGGGGTTGGGGGGGGGGGAATATAGCAGAACATATTGATGGGGATGTTATTCTGCTTGACGGCAGAAGGCCTCATATTAAAGTGGAACGCCACTTTTTGGGGTATTTTGCCTATCGTTCGTCATTCTTATATGAGACCTGTGTGAAGTTCCATTCCTTTGTGCTGCAAAATTATTTTATCCAGCTATTATAGTTTTTAAGTTAAAGGCCTACTGAAATGAATTTTTTTTACTTAAACGGGGATAGCAGATCTATTCTATGTGTCATACTTGATCATTTCGCGATATTGCCATATTTTTGCTGAAAGGATTTAGTAGAGAACGACGATAAAGATTGCAACTTTTGGTATCTGATAAAAAAAAAGGCTTGCCCCTACCGGAAGTAGCGTGACGTAGTCAGTTGAACATATACGCAAAGTTCCCTATTGTTTACAATGATGGCCGCATGAAGTGAGAGAGATTCGGACCGAGAAAGCGACAATTTCCCCATTAATTTGAGCGAGGATGAAAGATTTGTGGATGAGTAAAGTGCAAGTGAAGGACTAGTGGGGAGTTGAAGCTATTCAGATAGGGAAGATGCTGTGAGAGCCGGGGGTGACCTGATATTCAGCTGGGAATGACTACAACAGTAAATAAACACAAGACATATATTTACTCTATTAGCCACAACACAACCAGGCTTATATTTAATATGCCACAAATTAATCCTGCATAAAAACACCTGCGTGTTTGTTACGCTAGCTCCTAGCTCCTCTGCTAGCTCCTAGCTCCATAGAACACGCCAATACAATTCAAACACCTGATCAACACACACAATCACTCAGCCCAAAAGACCGTTCACCTAACCCAAGGTTCATAAAGCTTATATATTTTAAAAAAAGTTACGTACATACGCAAAAAAAAGTTGCGCACATACGGTCAAGCGATCAAATGTTTAGAAGCCAAAGCTGCATACTCACAGTAGCACGTCTGCGTCTTTGTCATCCAAATCAAAGTAATCCTGGTAAGAGTCTGTGTTGTCCCAGTTCTCTACAGGCGTCTGTGTATCGAAGTCAAAAGTCCTCCTGGTTGGAGTCTCTGTTATCCGAGTTCTTCCATCTTGACTGCATCTTTCGGGAATGTAAACAAAGAAGCGCCGGCTGTGTACTGTTGTTGCTGACTACGTTCGAAAAATACGTCCATTTCGAACCGACAACTTTCTTCTTTGCTTGCTCAGCTTCCTTCTCCATAGTGCAATGAACATGATTGCAACAGATTCACGAACACAGATGTCCAGAATACTGTGGAATTATGAAATGAAAACAGAGCTTTTCCGTATTGGCTTCAATGTGGAAGGCATATTCGTGTTCCCCGGGTTACGTCACGCGCATACGTCATCCTCAGAGGCGTTTCGAACCGGAAGTTTAGCGGCAAATTTAAAATGTCACTTTATAAGTTAACCCGGCCGTATTGGCATGTGTTATAATGTTAAGATTTCATCATTGATATATAAACTATCAGACTGCGTGGTCGGTAGTAGTGGCTTTCAGTAGGCCTTTAACGCTTCAACTGCGGTGTGGCGTCTAACCTAAATCATGACCATAAATTGATTTTTTTTTTTAAGTTAATTTTATTTATAACATGCTGTTATGATTAACAACATGTTAATAACACGTTAATAACTTAAAACAAACAAACATAATAGACAAAAACAAATGCGACACAAACGATCGGGAGGAGTTTAGGTCGATGTTACCATAGCTGGGGAACTGGTTAGGAATAATAACACGTTAATACCATAAAAACCTTGACATGTTCATAACCAAACGTTACACGGGTGAATCACAAAACATTCATTTAACCTAAAAAAAATTTGAATTGTTGGACCAAAACTTGGTGGGGGTTTGGGGGGGTATAGTACCAAATATGATACATTAGAATCGCGGTACTATACTACAAACTCCGTTTCCATATGAGTTGGGAAATTGTGTTAGATGTAAATATAAACAGGATACAATGATTTGCAAATAATTTTCAACCCATATTCAGTTGAATATGCTACAAAGACAACATATTTAATGTTCAAACTGATAAACTTTTTTTTTTTTGCAAATAATCATTACAGTTTTTTTCCATCGCTAGCAAGCGCTTACCTATACTTAAAATACTTTTACTAAACTCTTAACACAGACTTACACCTACAAAACACAATTGGCCAAATAGATCATTTTCTTCTCAAAAGCACATTTTGTTAACTATATACTAACTCTTCATTTCAAAATAGAAGACATCTTTCTCTGCATACATTAACTTTACCAAAACACTGGACATCTGACTCAAAATGAAATTATTCTTTCAAAGAATAACTCTTGTTTTCACTTCACAAGGAACATGCAGCCAATCAAAGTACACCAGGTTTCAAAATACTGGCTATTGTGGACATTACAAAAACTGCATAGACTTTTATGTTTCAGTTTTACAGGTATTTGCATGCAAAACATGCAATCCACAGTTTTTTACGCCTAATTTTTTGGTTGGGAACTGTATATCCACATGTAATGTTCACATTCAAAAGCATTCCAGTAAAAAGCGAATCAGGTTTTTTTTCTTTACGGTTTACTCCAGGAGGTATAGTAGAAATACTGTTTACAGTATGATACAACAGAAAAGGTTTTACAGTATTGTTTACAGTAAAGTTAACAAAATATCCATGAACAAAAAAGCAACAGCAAAAAGCCCAGTAAAAAGGGAGAACTAAAAAAAAAGCACAAAATTCCTTTACAGTATCTACAGTATCAGCTGGGATATATTCTTTTAGAACTCCTATTACTGTATTACAGAAGCAGAGGTTTTTATACTGTATCTAAGGTTTGGAATATTGTGTTTGCAATTGTGGGATGTTGTGTGTTAACATTTGTAAATAATACAAAAACAATCCATCATTTTGTTTGGAGGTATAGCTTGTCTGTTAAGAAAATGTAAGCATTATATAAATGTGTTCAGTGACTGTATATTGTGTGAAAACAACATGAAATGTGTGAATGGTATGGCCACAAAGGACCGATGTTGTGCTAATCGTGTTTAGAGTTTTGAAAATGTGACTACTGTTTAGAAAAACGCTTGTTAGCGACTGAAAAAAACTGTAACTTTAGAATTTGATGTCAGCAACACGTGACAAAGAAGTTGGGAAAGGTGGCAATAAATACTGATAAAGTTGAGGAATGCTCATCAAACACTTATTTGGAACATCCCACAGGTGTGCAGGCAAATTGGGAACAGGTGGGTGCCATGATTGGGTATAAAAGTAGATTCCATGAAATGCTCAGTCATTCACAAACAAGGACGGGGCGAGGGTCACCACTTTGTCAACAAATGCCTGAGCAAATTGTTTAGGGACAACATTTATCAATTTATATTTATATTGCAAGGAATTTAGGGATTTCACCATCTACGCTCCGTAATATCATCAAAGGGTTCAGAGAATCTGGAGAAATCACTGCACGTAAGCAGCTAAGCCTGTGACCTTCCATCCCTCAGGCTGTACTGCATCAACAAGCGACATCAGTGTGTAAAGGATATCACCACATGGGCTCAAGGAACACCTCAGAAACCCACTGTCAGTAACTACAGTTGGTCGCTACATCTGTAAGTGCAAGTTAAAACTCTCCTATGCAAGGCGAAAAACGGTTTATCAACAACACCCAGAAACGCAGTCGGCTTCGCTGGGCCTGAGCTCATCTAAGATGGACTGATACAAAGCGGAAAAGTGTTCTGTGGTCTGAAGAGTCCACATTTCAAATTGTTTTTGGAAACTGTGGACGTCGTGTCCTCCGGACCAAAGAGGAAAAGAACCGTCCGGATTGTTATAGGCGCAAAGTGTAAAAGGCAGCATGTGTGATGGTATGGGGGTGTATTAGTGCCCAAGACATGGGTAACTTACACATCTGTGAAGGCGCCATTAATGCTGAAAGGTACATACAGGTTTTGGAGCAACATATGTTGTTACCATGGACACCCCTGCTTATTTCAGCAAGAAAATGCCAAGCCACGTGGCATCAACGTGGCTTTATAACAAAAGAGTGCGGGTACTAGACTGGCCTGCCTGCAATCCAGACCTGTCTCCCATTGAAAATGTGTGGCGCATTATGAAGCCTAAAATAGCACAAGGGAGACCCCCGGACTGTTGAACAACTTAAGCTGTACATCAAGCAAGAATGGGAAAGAATTCCACCTGAGAAGCTTCAAAAATGTGTCTCCTCAGTTCCCAAACGTTTACTGAGTGTTGTTAAAAGGAAAGGCCATGTAACACAGTGGTGAACATGCCCTTTTGAACATCAAATATGTTGTCTTTGTAGTGCATTCAATTGAATATGGCTTGAAAATGATTTGCAAATCCTTGTATTCCGTTTATATTTACATCTAACACAATTTCCCAACTCATATGGAAACGGGGTTTGTAATACTGGTATACCGTACAACCGTAGTAGGTAAGGTATTATTTGTTTGCTTCATTCCCATGAGAATCCTGCGTGTGGCTGAAGCATAAAGACTATCCAGGACTATATGCCGTGTGCCAAACAACCACTAGGTAGCAGATAATACTATGTCATCTCTTTGGTGAAGGTTAATTCTGGATTATATATCACGTCTCTCACCTGGATAGTAGAAGGTTGTGGACACACCCACAAGTTGGTCAACTTTCACATTCGACTTGCACCCGGAAATGGCGAAAAAGACGAGAAAAGACGCCCAACTTTTTCTTTACCATTTGTGAGGATTATGATTAATTCTTCATCCAAACGGGAAGATATAAACATCCCAGTGAGAGCAGACATTGTACAGTATGTGACTATTTTATTATGTTTGTATATTTTGTTTAGCACTTAACAATACTGCTACATGATGCTTACACTGCTACCTGCCAATATTTAACATTTTAGTTCTAGAAATTTCTCCAGTTTTAAGATCTATCTACCTATTTTTAGTCATTGACTTTACATCGTAACCTTATTTTTAGCATTAATTATATATATTTTTGCTCAATCCTAGTTTAAAAATGTTAAAATTGAGAACATAAAATAAGATATCAAATAAGATTTTTTGGGTTTCTCCACACAGAAAATCATATTTAAAGATTCTGCAAAATTAAATAATGCTTGGTTTCAGAATAAAATACTTAATTTTAGTTTAAAAGTCCTGCTAATTTATAGATATTCATGTCTTAATTTATGATGTCTTATCAAGCAAAATGTAACTAGATGCATAGACAGAAAACGCCGTATGCTTAAAATGAACAAATTACGTACAAATGAATTCTTCATCTAATCGGGAAGATATAAACATCTCAGTGAGAGCAGACATTGTACAGTAAGTGACTCTTTTATTATGTTTGCATATCTTGTTTAGCACTTAACAATACTGCTACACGATGCTTACACTACCGCTTGCCAATATTTAACATTTTAGTTCTAGAAATTTCCCAGTTTTAGGAACTATTTACCCATTTTTAGTCATTGAATACACATGGTAACGTTAATTTTAGCATCAGTAATTATATATATTTTTTAAATTCTAGTTTAAAAATGTTAAAATTGAGAACATAAAATAAGATATCAAATAAGTTTTTTTTGGGTTTCTCCGCATAGAAAGTCTTATTTTAAAGATTCTGCAAATTAAATAATGCTTGGTTTCAGAATAAAATACTTATTTGTAGTTTAAAAGTTCTCATAATTTGTAGATATTCATGTCTTGATTTAGGATGTCTTGTGAATAGCAGACACAACTCCAAAAAAGTGCAGGTGCCCTTTGAGAGCTGCAGGTCGAGGATTGTGATTAATTCTTCATCTAAGCGGGAAGATATAAACATCCCAGTGAGAGCAGACATTGTAAAGTAAGTGACTTTTTTATTATGTTTGTATATATTGTTTAGCACTTAACAATACTGCTACATGATGCTTGCACTTCCACTTGCCAATATTAAAAAATGTATTTATAGACATTTCTCCAGTTTTAAGAACTATTTACCTATTTTTTGTCATTGACTATACATGGTAACCTTAATTTTAACATGAGTAATTTTGTTTGATTCTAGTTCAAAAATGTTAAAATTGAGAACATAAAAAAATATATGAAATAATATTTGCTGGTTTTATCCACACAGAAAATCATATTTAAAGATTCTGAAAATTAAACAATGCTTGGTTTCAGAATAAAATACTTATTTCTAGTTTAAAAGTCCTGATACTTTCTAGATATACATGTCTTGATTTATGATGTCTTATCAAGTAAAACGTAACTAGATGCATAGACAGAAAACGATGTATGCTTAAAATTAGCAAATTACGTACAAATTAATTCTTCTTTTAAACGGGAAGATATAAACATCCCAGTGAGAGCAGACATTGTACAGTAAGTGACAATTGTATTATGTTTGTATATCTTGTTTAGCACTTAACGATACTGCTACATGATGCTTGCACTGCCATTTGCCAATATTTAACATTTTATTTATAGAAATGTCTCCAGTTTTAACAACTATTTACCTATTTTTAGTCTTTGACTATACGTGGTAACCTTAATTTTAGCATGAGTAATTACATATTTTGTTTAATTCTAGTTCAAAAATGTTAAAATTGAGAACATAAAATCAGATATCAAATACCATTTGTTTGGTTTTCTCCACACAGAAAATCATATTTAAAGATTCTGCAAATTAAATAATGCTTGGTTTCAGAATAAAATACGTATTTCTAGTTTAAAAGTTCTCATCATTTCTAGATATTCATGTCTTGATTTAGGATGTCTTGTGAATAGTAGACACAACTCCAAAAAAGTGCGAGCTGCAGGCCCAGGATTATGATTCATTCTTCATCTAAGCGGGAAGATATAAACATCCCAGTGAGAGCAGACATTGTAAAGTAAGTGACTTTTTTATTATGTTTGTATATATTGTTTAGCACTTAACAATACTGCTACATGATGCTTGCACTTCCACTTACTAATATTAAAAATGGTATTTATAGAAATGTATCCAGTTTTAAGAACTATTTACCTATTTTTCGTCATTGACTATACATACTAACCTTAATTTTAGCAGGGATAATTATATTTTGTTGAATTCTTCACTATATTTTAGTATTTTTGTTTGCTGACTTTTGCTCATGTTTATTTACGAGTTCGAATGCACAGAAAAAGAAAAACGCGAGTCATTGTCTTAACTCCAAAAAAAAAAGTGCGGGTCCCCTTTAAGTGCTGCAGATTGTTCCCAATCTTGGCCAGGGTAATTATGATGTAAGTGGAACAACAGCGTGAGGTGTGTGTGTGGTAATTAACCCCGGGCAGCTGAAAAATGAGTCTAATGAGTCGAGCGGGGCATTGAATCTGTTCAATCAATCCTTCCCGTTCCTTCTTTTCTAGGGTGTTTAAATTTATCAGTGGCCCTGTAATTGTTAACGGCGACACCCGTTTGAACCCATTTAGCACACGACAACACATCGTTTGTTTTCCCGCCGACCGTGCGAGCGACCCAGGAAGTCCTATCTCGCTCGATTTCTGTTTATTCGCGTTTGCGCCTTTGTTTGCACAGGTGGTCACTCACTGCAGCTCATTCCCGAGTCCAATTAACGCAGTCAAGCCGTGCATTTTTTTATTTATTTTTGATAGACGGTTAACACGAAAATTAAACGGCAATTTATGACCCCAAATTCCGAAAGACGAGGGTAATCGAGTGACTCGTGCTTTAGGCTCCAGTGACTGAACTTCATTATGCTGATTGTATTTTCAGCTCAACTAAACAACAAAAATAAAATGGTCAATTAAGTAACGCTTCAATTTATTAAATTAATACAACTTGCATGATAATGCAGCACATGACGGCGATTGTGATATTTAAATGTTGTGTACGTATACGCAGTGAAGTTGGCATGTTGTGTAATTCGTAAATACAAACAGAATACAATGATTTGCAAAGCATTATATTCAACTTATATTCAATTGAATAGACTGCAAAGACATGATATTTAATGTTCAGACTGAAAAAACACTCTTTTACTATGAAGCCACACTGTTGTAACACTTGGCTTGGCATTGTCTTGCTGAAATAAGCAGGGGCGTCCATGATAACGTTGCTTGGATGGCAACATATGTTGCTCCAAAACCTGAATGTACCTTTCAGCATTAATGGTGCCTTCACAGATGTGTAAGTTACCCATGTCTTGGCCACTAATACACCCCCATACCATCACACATGCTGGCTTTTACACTTTGCGCCTATAACAATCCGGATGGTTCTGTTCCTCTTTGTTACGGAGGACACAACGTCCACAGTTTCCCAAAAACAATTCGAAATGTGGACTCGTCAGACCACAGAACACTTGTCCACTTTGCATCGGTCCATCTTAGATGAGCTCGGGCCCCAGCGAAGCCGGCGGCGTTTCTGGGTGTTGTTGATAAATGGTTTTCGCTTTGCATAGCAAAGTTTTAACTTGCATTTACAGATGTAGCGATGAACTGTAGTTACTGACAATGGTTTTCTCAAGTGTTCCTAAGTCCATGTGGTGATATCCTTTACACACCGATGTCGCTTTTAATGTGCTTAAACTGTTGGACAATTTGCTCACGCATTTGTTGACAAAGTGGTGACCCTCGCCCCGTCCTTGTTTGGGAATGACTGAGCATTTCATGGAATCTACTTTTATACCCAATCATGGCACCCACCTGTTCCCAATTAGCCTGTTCACCTGTGGGATGTTCCAAATACGTGTTTGATGAGCATTCCTCAACTTTTTTGCCACTTTTTTGAAACATGTTGTAGGCATCAAATTAACTAAAATGTCAAAGTAAAATTAAAGTGCACATGAAAATGCAGCGTCACCACTTTAATCATACTTTTTGCGCTTAAAAACGTATTTCTCACTTTAGCTCCGGACTTCTTCTGTTTGTTTCTTATCGTTTTTACTGCCAAAAGTGGTGGAAAAGTGTATTACAACCGAGTACCGCTACGGCCCATACGGACCGCAGCTGACAAACAGATATTTGTTGGGCCCTATGGTTAAGAAACACTGGCCCAGAGGATCTGGTAATGGTGGATTCAATCAATCAATCAATCAAAGTGTATTTATATACCTCTTGATCGCACATGTCTCAAAGGGCTGCACAAGCCACAACGACATCCTCGGCTCAGATCCCACATCAGGGCAAGGAAAAACCCAACCCAATGGTCCGAGTGGATACGGTTAATAATGTGAGAGTCTGGTCCATAATGGGGAGTGGACCGGACTTGATTTATTGGCTATTCTGGGGTGTTATAAAGAACAACAACCTACACTACCGAACCGAAAACCGTGTCACAAAACCGTGGTCAGACCCAAACCGTGGATTTTGTGAACCGTTCCGCCCCTGGTACGCACACATTTAAATTTTTGATACCTGTTTTTCAATCGCCTGTAATCAGACAAGATTGCAACTAAAGTTTAGTTCCTTATAATCCAGTAAAGGCCTACTGAAAGCCACTACTACCAACCACGCAGTCTGATAGTTTATATATCAATGATGAAATCTTAACATTGCAACACATGCCAATACGGCCGGGTTAACTTATAAAGTGACATTTTAAATTTCCCGCTAAACTTCCGGTTGAAAACTCCTTTGGATGATGACGTATGCACGTGACGTAGCCAGTAGAACAGAGGTATGGCTCCCCCATTGAGGCCAATACAAAAAAATCTGTTTTCATTTCATAATTCCACAGTATGCTGGACATCTGTGTTGGTGAATGTTTTGCAATTTGTTTAATGAACAATGGAGACTGCAAAGAAGAAAGTTGTAGGTGGGATCGGTGTATTAGCGGCTGGCTGTAGCAACACAACAAGGAGGACTTACTTGGATAGCAGACGCGCTAGCCGATGCTAGCCGCCAACCGCATCTGTGATCGGGTGAAGTCCTTCGTCGCGCCGTCGATCGCTGGAACGCAGGTGAGCACGGGTGTTGTTTTTCTCATAGCTCTGTGAGGTCCGGTTGCTAAGTTAGCTTCAGCGTCGTTAGCAACAGCATTGTTAAGCTTTGCCAGGCTGAGAATTATTAACCGTGTAGTTACATGTACATGGTTTAATAGTATTGTTGATATTTTGTCTATCCTTCCAGTCAGGGGTTTATTTATTTTGTTTCTATCTGCATTTGAGCCCGATGCTATCACGTTAGCTCAGTAGCTAAAGAGCTTCGCCGATGTATTGCCGTGGAGATAAAAGTCACTGTGAATGTCCATTTAGCGTTCTCGACTCTCATTTTCAAGAGGATATAGTATCCGAGGTGGTTTGAAATACAAATCTGTGATCCACAATAGAAAAAGGAGAGAGTGTGGAATCCAATGAGCCAGCTTGTACCTAAGTTATGGTCAGAGCGAAAAAAGATATGTCTTTCACTGCATTCTAGTCCGTCACTCTAACGTTCCTCATCCACAAATCGTTCATCCTCGCTCAAATTAATGGGGTAATCGTCGCTTTCTCGGTCCGAATCGCTCTAGCTGCGTTGAAAACAATGGGGAAATGTGAGGAGGTGAACATCTGACTACGTCACGCTACTTCCGGTAGGGGCAAGGCTTTTTTTTTTATCAGAGACCAAAAGTTGCAAACTTTATCGTCGTTGTTCTCTACTAAATCCTTTCAGCAAAAATATGGCAATATCGCGAAATGATGAAGTATGACACATAGAATGGATCTGCTATCCCCGTTTAAATTAAAACAATTCATTTCAGTAGGCCTTTAAATTCATTGCATAATCAAACCAAAACGGTTCAGTGTGACTCACATGCCTGACATCTAAGATTGACACATTACAAGAAAAAACTAAGATCCGATCCGAATCTGGATGTCGCCGACATTTGAGGTGAACTGGATGACTCAGTGGTCCGTCTGAGCAACAGAATCCATCAACAACTGGCGAGGAAATTGCAGCCAAACTCATGACCAAAGACGCTGAGAGCGATGCCAATCAGACTCGTGTTCAACCATTAAAACCATGAAAACCTGCCAAACTGCCAGCCTCCTTCTCAGCGGGACAAATAAATGATATGAAATACTTACTGGAAAGTGTTTGAGTTGGCTGAAAAATAAACATTATTTCGCTTTGATTTACGGAAAGTCGAAAGAGAAGTCAGGATTGCGCTACTTTGAAATGATCTGTATTTTTTTAAAGGCCTACTGAAATGACATTTTTTTTATTTAAACGGGGATAGCAGATCCATTCTATGAGTCATACTTGATCATTTCGCGATATTGCCATATTTTTGATGAAAGGCTTTGGTAGAGAACATCGACGATAAAGTTCGCAACTTTTGGTCGCTGATAAAAAAAAAGCCTTGCCTGTACCGGAAGTAGCGTGACGTCACAGGTTGAAAGGCTCCTCACATTTCCCCATTGTTTACACCAGCAGCGAAAGAGATTCGGACCGAGAAATCGACAATTACCCCATTAATTTGAGCCAGGATGAAAGATTTGTGGATGAGGAAAGTGAGAGTGAAGAATTACAGTGCAGTGCAGGACGTATCTTTTTTCGCTCTGACCGTAACTTAGGTACAAGCTGGCTCATTGGATTCCACACTCTCTCCTTTTTCTATTGTGGATCACGGATTTGTATTTTAAACCACCTGGGATACTATATCCTCTTGAAAATGAGAGTCGAGAACGCGAAATGGACATTCACAGTGACTTTTATCTCCACGACAATACATCGGGGAAGCTCTTTAGCTACAGAGCTAACGTGATAGCATCGGGCTCAAATGCAGATAGAAACTAAATAAATAAACCCCTCATTGGAAGGATAGACAGAAAATCAACAATACTATTAAACCATGGACATGTAACTACACGGTTAATAATTCCTAGCTTGGCGAAGCTTAACAATGCTGTTGCTAATGACGCCATTGAAGCTAAGTTAGCAACGGGACCTCACAGAGCTATGATAAAACATTAGCTATCCACCTACGCCAGCCAGCCCTCATCTGCTCATCAACACCCGTGCTCACCTGCCTTCCAGCGATCGACAGAAGGACAAAAGACTTCACCCGATCATCCGTGCGGTCAGCGGCTAGAGTCGACTAGCGCGTCTGCTATCCAAGTCAAAGTCCTCCTGGTTGTGTTGCTGCAGCCAGCCGCTAATACACCGATCCCACCTTCAACTTTCTTCTTTGCAGTCTTCATTGTTCATTAAACAAATTGCAAAAGATTCACCAACACAGATGTCCAGAATACTGTGGAATTTTGAGATGAAAACAGAGCTTTTTTGTATTGGATTCAATGGTGTACCAATACTTCCGTTTCAACGATTGACGTCACGCGCATACGTCATCATACATAGACGTTTTCAACCGGAAGTTTAGCGGGAAATTTAAAATGTCACTTTATAAGTTAACCCGGCCGTATTGGCATGTGTTGCAATGTTAAGATTTCATACATTGATATACAAACTATCAGACTGCGTGGTCGGTAGTAGTGGCTTTCAGTAGGCCTTTAAATGCAGCTCTTCAATCTGCAATTGTCTAAAGTAGGATTTTCCCTTGGGAGGTGCCTAGAACATGTCAGGGAGAGGTGCAGCAGCATGAGAAAGATGAAGCAAAAAAGAAAAAAATGCACCAATTTAGTTGTAATGTGATGGAAAACCTGCATGTATCCTTGCACTATGCCATTAGAAATTGCAGTATTTATGTGAAAAAGTACACTCTGACCAGAGAATAACCTTGTCTGCATGACTCTCTCTTCTCGCCTTCTCGTTTGTAAGTGTCTACTTCTTCATTCCAGTTAACAGTGAACCATTGTCTCCACTGAGATGCTCTCCCCCTCCTCCAAACTGAACTTACTCCCTCTCTTTCAGCTTGTATTTAGTATGTAAAGAAAATTATATATCTCACTATTGCACACTCCTTACATACTTTGTTATGATTGTGACCTGTGCCTTTTGAAATGCTCGATCTTTCAAAAAAAAATAATCTAAAAAAAGACCATTTTGTTTGACTAATTGATTAGAAAATTTCCAATACAATATCAAAGACAGAATAAAGTGATTTTTAGTTGTTTACAGTCAAAGACTGAACAGAAAACTCTGCAGGACTTCTTGTATCGGAGCTTTTTTCAGAAAGCTTAGCTACAAGTCAAAATAATCCGATATTTTTTTTTTGTGCTAATATCGGACCGATATCTGATATCGATATTGGATAAGGACTTTTAAAATATGCCGATTTGTTATGTGTAGAAGTTAGTTGAGTGGAACATATTTGAATGGATGAAGTTTGACTGACAGTACAAACGGGATCTCCTTCATGTCGAGCAGCAGTCTTACACACTAATTAGCCAGAGAGGTGGGCTTCGCGGTAGCAAACGACAGCGCCGCTCGCCCCTGAGGGAGGAGCTGACTGATGAAGGAGCGATTAAGATGGAAAAATCTTGATGTTGCCGCACTTTGTGGCTGAGCCTCAACGCCGGTGACAGGGAGGCTTGTTCCACACTGGCACAGCTTGAAACAGTTGCCAGGGGCGATACGCACCTCATCAGTCTTCAGCTGTCCAAGTCACTTGCAGTATCGCACTTGAAGATCAGACCCATCCTTCGCCGCGCCGTGCAAAGTCTGACCGAGGTTTTCGAAATGTCGGGACCTCTGGAGGTCAGACGATGTGTGATATGTACTTATGTTTTGTTGGAAATGGAAGAGCAAACATATCTAGATGAGGCAATTCCTGCGTGTGAACGCTCCAATGATGAAGTTGAACTGAAATGCTGACAGAATGTAGTATGAATGTAAGAATAGGGGGCTTATCTGTATGTATGTATGTATATACTGTATGTATGTATGTATATGCTGTATGTATGTATGTATGTATGTATGTATATACTTTATGTATGTATATACTGTATGCATGTATGTATGTATATAATGTATGTATGTATGTATGTATGTATGTATGTATGTATGTATATACTTTATGTATGTATATACTGTATGTATGTATGTATATACTGTATGTATGTATGTATGTATGTATATACTGTATGTATGTATGTATGTATGTACTGTATGTATGTATGTATGTATGTATGTATGTATGTATGTATGTATGTATATACTTTATGTATGTATATACTGTATGTAT